>NC_037672.1:15616410-15910671 GCF_003255815.1 Theropithecus gelada | reverse complement strand
AAAAAAAAAAAAAAAAAAAAAGGATGGGCTTCCTTTCCACTGCAGCAGAGATGGGCTTCTGACTCATTAGCCATTGTTGATCATTTCTATAGTCCTGATTCTGTACCAGTTAATTCTCACTTCTTCCCTACAAAGTAGGTTTCATCATCTGCGGCCCGGATATGCAGACAGTGCTCGCAGGTAAAGCCCAGAAGGACTGGCTTCTCTTTTGATTGCAGGGTGACTATATGTACCAGTTGTTAAATATTTTGAATACCACTTTTGATCATTCCTAATTTATAGATACGAAAACTGAGGTTCTAAAACATTAGGGCATTTCCCCAAGATCAGAGGGGTGGAAAGTAAAGAGAATTTGAACCCAGTGGTGTATGGCTCCAAAGGTTGTTTTTCTACAGCACTCACTGCCTTTCTGCTGAGTCAAACATTAATACAAAAATGCTTATATAGTATGGTATAGTTTAATAAAGGCTCTGCTTTTAAAGCACATTAAGACACAGCTCTTAGTATTAGCAAATGTATTTTCTGGGCACAAAAATTGAGACACCATTTTACGACACATCGTCCAGCAGAGCTCACTGAGGAACTGTCACAAAAATACAGGGTGAGACCCTGTTGTAATCGGACCTATACCAACCTCTCCACAGCCTCATCTCTGCCCCTCCAGCCCCAGGGCTCTAGATGCCACATACTCACTGCACCATGTCCTTACCCTTGCCTGAACTTAGGGGTGAAGTGCCCTTTTCCTAAAGGATGCCATGCTTCGAAGGTAGCTCAAGAAGATACCTCTTCAGGGGAACCTTTACTGACATCCTCAGAAAGAGTTTTGCTTTTTGTTTTGTTTTGTTTATTGAAATGGAGTCTTGCTCTTGTCGCCCAGGCTGGAGTGCAATGACACAATCTCAGCTCACTACAACTTCATTGAGTTCCAACAATTCTCCTGCTTCAGCCTCCCGAGTGGCTGGGATTACAAACGCACGCCATGACACTGGGCTTTTATTTTTTTTTTATTTTTTATTTTTTTGCGTTTTTAGTAGAGATAGGATTTCACCATGTTAGCCAGGCTGATCTCGAACTCCTAACCTCGTGATCTGCCCACTTCGGCTTCCCAAAGTGCTGGGATTACAGGCATGAGCCACCGCACCCGGCCAGAAAGAGTTCTTATTTCCTCTCACCTTGTAATTGTATCTCTTTCATACTCCCAACTAAAGGTAGAATCTTCTGCCATTCCCCCCCCCCCGCCCGCCCCGCCATCAAGCTGTGATTTCTTAAAAATTATATCTTAATCATTTTTGGCATTCCTTGGTGCTTGGCATATAATGCATAAATTTAGAAGGGTGCTGTGTGGCTGTCTGTTTTTCCCAGTGGAAGGCTAAGATGGTAAGGTTGTCTGTGTTACCCATTTCTTCTACTGTAACTGAAAACTTGTATTTTGAAAGCCAATATATTGTCAACTATTCTAGAATCTTAAGTAGTTTCTTTACATAGAGCAGAGAAAGCAGTAAATTGCAGTGGGATAGAGAACAGGCTTTGGAGTGAGAAACTCCTGGATTTGAATCTCAGCTCTGCTACTTGCTACGTTCATGACTTTGAATGACAACCTCCTTCAACTTTAGTGTCTGCACTGGTAAAGTGGGGATGATAGGAGTGCTTATTCCATAGCCTAGTGTGGGGTTTAATGCACATAAAGCACCTAGAGCAGAGCCTGCCTGACAGTGTCATCTAGTAGGGACAGCGGAAATTGATGATGAGAAGTTTTAAATATGCCATTTTCACACTTCTGTCCCAGAAGAAGAAAGCATTAGGATTTCTTTCAGATTTTCATTTTTGTTAAAATGCCAGAATTCAAGAATTTTGCTTAATGGGTGAAATATATTGCTCATGTGTTTGGAGCAATCATTAGAAATAACCTTTCCAAGAGGCTCTAACCACCATCCATCTGTATGAAGGAGAGCTAAGCCGCAAGAAATGGATGAGGATGTTTTTTCTCATCTCCGCTGCAGCTTGTTGCTAGGTACAATCGCTCCAGGAGGTTAATATCTTGATCCTTGGGTAAAACAAAGATATAACTCATAAGAAACAGAAGCACAAATGGAACCACAGCTGAACATGGAGTAAGGGAGGAAATTTTGCAAAGTAGAGATTTAAAAGTTTCATGGTACCATGTAGGCTCTGTGATAGGGACCTGGGATAGAGTGCTAGCAACACCACTAATTAGTTATAGGAAAGCCATTTTGTTTTCCGTCCAAGCCCATTTTTCTCACGGGCATGTAGGGGAAGAAAAACAATTTTTTCTCCAATTCTCATAGGTTCATAGTTGGAATGGACCTCTGTAACAAAAGACAGATTAATAAAAAAAAAAAACCCAACACATTTATTAACATGTATATTTTATATATACATGGGAGATACCAGGGAATGAGTAACTCTCATAGAGGTGAATTTGAATTACAGCTTATATAGCATCTTTAACAAAGTACAGTAAAATTTTAGAGAAGCGACAAAACAAAGGAAAGGAACTTTGAGTGCGCAGAATAGCAACTTGTGGAAAGGTAAACTAAGGGCAATTAACAGCAAGTTAGGAAAGCTGGTTAATGTAGATTCCACTGCTACCATCTCCACCGGCTAATGTTGTCTTAAATGGTTAACATTTCTTCTCTCTGGTAGGTGAGGGCATGGAAATCCTTTGCCTTTGTACATTTATATCCTGCTTTTAGTCACATGGAGGGCAGAGTGCTTTCTTGCATTTCCCCCTTCATTGCCTTTGGCTCAATAATCCTGTATACTTTGGTGTGGCATATTCTGGTTTCCAATAAGCACAAAAATTCCCATGTCTTACACCTCACAGGGGTTTTCAAAGCACTACTCAGATGCAGAAAATTTGATATTAACAAGGTTAAGAAGCATCAACCAATCCCTCTCTGTCTCTTGATAGCACCTTTGTTACCAGAAAGGGGCCCAGATCCAGACGCCAAGAGAGGGTTCAGGGATCTCGTACAGGAAAGAAATCAGGGCAGGTTCATAAAGTAAAGTGAAAGCAAGTATATTAAGAAAGTAAAGACATAAAAGAATGGCTACTCCATAGACAGAGCAACCCCGAGGGCTGCTGGTTGCCCATTTTTATGGTTATTTCTTGATGATATGATACATAAGGAATGGATTATTCATGCCCCTCCTTTTTAGGCCATATAGGGTAACTTCCTGATGTTGCTATGGCATTTGTAAACTGTCATGGGTGGGAGTGTAGCAGTGAGGACAACCAGAGGTTGCTCTCGTCACCATCTTGCTTTTGGTGGGTTTTGACTGGCTTCTTTACTGCAATCTGTCTTATCAGCAAGGTCTTTATGACCTGTATCTTGTGCCTACCTCATCCCATCCTGTGACTTAGAATGCCTCACCTTCTGAGAATGCAACCTAGTAGCAGCTCCTATTCAAGATGGAGTTGCTCTGGTTCAAATGCCTCTAACACCTTGATATGAGTATTGCTGTCCTGAAGGTAAAACCGGACTGGTGATGCCTCAACTTCCTGTCCAGGAAAGGGACCTGGGATAGAGTGCTAGCAACATCACCAACTAGTTATAGGAAAGCCATTCCTGTCCAGGGACAGAAACTAATTGAAATAGAAAAGTAGGTTGAGAAATTCATATCTTGTGTTTTCTTCAACCTCTGTACTTTCGTTCTGAGGTTAAAAAAAAAAGTTCCTAAAATAAAACACACTCCAGAAACCTCAAATTTAAAAATGAGTATATATCACTGGACATATCACATTTTATTTATTTATTTATTTATTTATTTATTTATTTATTTATTTATTGAGATGGAATCTCGCTCTGGAGTGCAGTGGCACGATGGCGGCTCACTGCAACCTCCGCCTCCCAGGTTCAAGCGATTCTCCTGCCTCAGCCTCCCAAGTAGCTGGGATTACAGGTGCACACTACCATCCCCGGCTAATTTTTGTATTTTTAGTAGAGATTGGGTTTCACCATATTGGTCAGGCTGGTCTCGAACTCCTGACCTCGTGATCTGCCCGCCTCAGCCTCCCAAAGTACTAGGATTACAGGCTTGAGCCACCACACCTGGCAAACATAACTTTTATTAGAAAGAATAAATATTTTATTAAACTTCTAGTATTCTTCATTTTAATTGGTTTCCTTCCTTCCTTCCTTCCTTCCCTCCTTCCCTCCTTCCCTCCCTCCCTCTCTCCTTCCTTCCTTCCTTCCTTCCTTCCTTCCTTCCTTCCTTCCTTCCTTCCTTCCTTCCTTCCTTCTTTCCTTCCTTCCTTCCATTCCAATGTGTGTTTGTGTGGGCATACCACTGAAAACCCTTCATGGAATGAGGCAGATGAACTTACATGAACTTAAACATTTTCTTTAATCCTCACCACAAATTGATGAAATGGGCATATGGCCCATTTTACAGATGAAGTAATGAAGAATCAAGGAGTTCAAGTAAATTGTCTACCTGACAAAGCCAGGAGGTGGTAGAGCCAGGATCTAAACACAAATCTGATGCCAGGACTCCCAAATTCAGAATGGGGGAGCACCTTGACCTACAACCTCACTGTGCTTCAGAGACGGGGTATTCCCAAGGCTGACCTGGGCAAACAGATGAGCTGAACACTTAAATGTGAATGAGACTGACATTTACACTTCACCATTTTAATTGTGCGGATAGAACTGGATGTAGGGATGGGATTCAGGTAACTTTCAACCAGGAAAGAAAGAATGGATCAGGAGAAAAAATCCAGGATAATTGACCATAAACCCAGGAAGCATAATAGCCCTCTGGGCTCACTATCTTAACTGAGAATCATGGACTGAAACGTCAAGGTTTCTGGTGTAGATGTTGAATCACACAGTCATTTAAGGACATCTGGATGGAAACGCAAATTTACGCATCAATTGGTAAGAAGTGTGGAAAACATTTTATCCTTTGCTTTTATTTATGGTATCTTCTCCTTTAGCTCCAAACTTTCTAGTTTCTTCTTTTCTATCAAGAAACATTACCAGAAAGTGATTGGCCCATATATCTGACCTTCTTTAAGATTTGGGCACTTGTGAATACCACAGGTCTTTTCAGAAGGAACCTGAGATTCCTGCATTTCAAGGCTGGCCATTGAAATGCAAGCCCTTGTTTTTAAAGAGTCACTTCCACATGGACTTCAAACTCCCTTTTGATCTCTTCCAGGCCCTTCCCCCAGCATCATTCTGGAATGCTCACTTTTCCTAGAAAGTGAGGCTCTTTTCCATCTGGTTGTGCACATACTACTTTTCCTTGCTGACTTTCAATAGTGTGGAAATTAGTTGCTGGGTGATAGGGCTTCCTATCGTGATTTGTTTAGCTCTATTTGGGGGGGGGGGGGGGGGTATTCATGGAGGATTTAGTTAACATTGCTGTCAACACTGGCAAGTAGGTCTTCAAAAAAGTTTTCCCTAGTCACACATCTACTCGCTGAGGAGACAGGCAGTTCTTTTTCAAACTTCTCAAATATGAGAATATGTCATTAAACGAGCCTAAGAAGAAGAAAATCAAGTCCCCATAGTCACTGCAAGGGGCCGCAACCAGAAAGAACCTATTTTGTTTAATATTTTTAAAAGAAACATATTCATATGTTCTTGATGCCTAATCTGAAAAAGGGCCACTGCCCTTCTAAATGTTGCTTTCAAACCAGTGAAACGCAGTATTCTTGGAAGAATAAATTGTTACTCCCAAACTTGGACATAGGTGATCCCTTTTAAGCTTGCGGTCTCCCAGCAATACCTACAGCAGAGAGTCTTAATTTGGATTTCAGAGGGACTCTGAAAAGTCATACAAATGTTTCCAGTATGTACGTGTGTGCACTTAGCATTTTTCTAGGGACCAGGGTTATAGTTTTCATCAGATTTCTATAAAGGACACATAACCCTAAATGTTTTACATTAAATGACCTACTGTGGCATTGAATAAAACTTCCTAGGGAGAACTTGGCCTGGCCCCTATTAATTAGACCTGGGGAAAGTGGGCAGCAGAAGTAGAGCCACATTTTGGATCTGCCTTCAGTGTGATTCTGTCATTCAACAAACATCTAGCAAGGACTCGGTGAAAGGCAAGAGATTTGATTGTCTCCTTTTAGGAGTCACCATCATAAATGCAATTGTTAACTGCAAATTACTCAGCCCCTTTCAAGTCTCTGGCTGCGGGATGGAAGCCTAGAGCCTTCCAATTCCTGGGGGAGCCTACATGCTGTGTGATGAAGTGTTCATTAGTGGATTTGTGTAAAGTGCTTTGAAGATCCGAAGACCCAGCGTGCTAGAAGCATCCTCGACCTCCTTAAACTTTCTTTGTCTCTCTTTTATCTAAAGGCAACTTGTCAGTACCACGATGAGGTACCCAAAATACAGATCTTGCTTTGAAGTCCTCATAATCAGTAAGTGGCCCACCTGAATAGAGGCATTTTCTTCTTTCCTGAAGAGGGGGTTAAAAACTTGACTCTCATAAGAGGCCTAGTTTTGAAAAGGAGCTTCCCTTCTTGGCCACAATGGCAGGTTTCATTTGAAGATGCTTACAAAAAGTTAAAGCCTAGAGTGTTTGGTGATAAATTAAATCAAAGGATATGCAGGCTGGATGCCCCAGTGCATTCGGGAGGCAAGCTGCTGGCAGTGGGATCTGCATGATGCCCGAGAAGCCTCCACGGGGGATAAAAGGATCAGAATTTACAATCTAGTAGGGGTGTAAGATAAGCACAGAGATAACTATGATATAAATCAGGATGTGTTCCACTGGGGCTATAAGAAAGACTCAAAGAACAGGATGGGAATTAGAAAATGGGCCTATCATGCTTTATGTATTGAATCAGAAGTTTCAAGAAACCAGTGGCTTTGGAATGAGTAACATCAAATTATAACCAACATTCATTGTGTCCTCCTTATGTACTCATTGAACTAAATCCTTTCCATGCATCATCTCATTTAACAGACCTTGACTGACAGGTAGGGTGGTGGCAGGTGGTTATGTCTGGGGACAGCATCGCTCAATGGAAAGAGCAAGGACAAGAGCCAGCGGCCTCTGTGCAAGGCTTCTCAACTAAAGCTTCTGTCCACCTTTCTTTGCTCTTTTCTTGATTCCTTACATATAAATGTATATTTTTGGTTTGCATTAGCTTCTACTGATTAGACTAACATGTGCCCAAAGCATAAGAAATCATGACTTCAATGTTAATTTCAATATCCTGATCATATGATCCGGTGGCTACAATGTCAGCTCTGGAGCATCCAGGTGGAAGGGGCTGGGAGCAGTTGGAGACTTGTCTAGATAAGACATTTGCCTAGCAAACAAATGCCTTATTAGGTTATTTGCATTTGCCTGGCTTGGATCCTTGACCAGAAAAAGACATTAGCGGAACAATGGGTGATATTTAAATAAGGTTTGTTAATTAATGATATTGTATTAATGTTAACATCCTGATTTTGATAATTGAATTGTGGATATGTAAGCTTTTAGTATTTGAGGAAGCTGAGTGAGGAAAATAGGGCAATTCATTATACTATTCTTACAAATGTTTGCAAGTCTAAAATAATTTCATAGTGAAGAGTTAAAAATAAGAATAAATAAAAATAAGTAAAATAATGCGTGTGGATTTGGAGTGATCGGGGTGGACCTGGGTGAAGGGAATTGGGACAAAGCCCTAACCCCTTCCCTCGGTTATGTCCCTGTTGGGATGCTTGTTGAAAGCAGAGTCCTGGCCCCAGAAGGTTCCAGAAAGTGGCCTGAGAATCTGTATTCGGACAGGCTCTTCCAAAGGATCCTTAAGAAGAGGTGAGTTTGGGAAACAGCATGATCTCATTTGTTCCTCCAATTCCCCTGCCAAGTGAGAAACATCATCCCCGATGTTCAGAGGAGGAAACTGAGCCCGAGGGAGGGTAAGTTGCCTGAAGTTGCAGGTCTGGAAAGTGGTGAAGCTGGGGTTTGCTATGTTTTTCCTTTGAAAAACTCCCTAGTAAAACATTTCTTAGGACCCGCCACTAAACTCGTGTGATATTTATGTGCTTATCTGTTCCAGAAACTCCTGGCAGGCACTTCCTCGTTTACCAACTCTCCATCCTGCCTACCTTGCCAGCATCCAGCAGGATGCCTGACACATAGTAGGGAATGCTCTTTATTTCTGGATTGGGCTCTAATAACCATCAGAGCTTTTATCTCATTGGCCGTCTTGTATATGGGTCCCATCTAGAGGACACATATTCAATAACTATTCTTGCTTGGAAAAATTCTTGGCTTTCTAGCCTTTCCATTTCAAGAAATGTTTCTGTTGGTTTTAATTTAATTTGAGGCACATAATACACATACACAAGTGGAATTAAATAATCTAATGTCAAATATTAATTATAATTTCAGGAAAATAACTTTGATTAAGTGATTTAAAAGGCAGGGACAGGCTTCTCTGTAAAATTATTTCCAATCCCAGAGCCATTTCTGGGCTTTTTCTCTCTCCCAGTGTAGAGAATCTTGTAGATTGCTGGGAGGCAGTAAGGTAGTGTATTCTATACATTGTGAAGATGTTTAATACTGTGGTGACCAAGCAGAATCTAATATTCTTGGCCCTTGCACTCCCAAGCACTACTATTTTGCTTCTCCTACTCTTAATAACAGGATTAGGAAAGGAAAGGCAAACCGTGTGAGACTCATTTGAAGGAAGTAATGAGATTCAGGACACATTATCCCAAACTATAGCACCTCGGTATTGCAGAAAACAGCAGAAGCAGGAGGATCACTGTATTAGTCTGTTCTCACACTGCTAATAAAGACATACCCAAGACCAGGTAATTTATAAAGAAAAAGAGGTTTAATGGACTCACAGTTCCACATGGCTGGGGAGGCCGCACAATCATGGCAGAAGGTGAAAGGAGCAAAGTCACGTCTTACATGATGGCAGGCAAGAGAGCGTGTGCAGGGGAACTGCCCTTTATAAAACCATCAGATCTCATGAGACTCATTTGCTATCACGTGAACACAGGAAAAACCAACCGCCATGATTCAATTACCTCCCACTGGGTCCCTCCCACGACATGTGGGGATTGTGGAAACTATAATTCAAGATGAAATTTTGGTGAGGTCACAGCCAAACCATATCAGTCACTCTCCCCTTCCCCTCATTTTTCTCCCATGAAGCAGGTCATAAACCTGATGTTCTCCTGCCCTGCTATAGGTCGTAAGATCCTCATTCCAGAGGGGCCTCCTCTGTACCTGGAAACAAGGAACATCCTTATCTCTGAAGACACAGGACACAGAAGAATCTGAACAAAAAGGCCATGCTAAGCCCTCTCCCTTGCCCCAGTTTATTACCAGTAGATGGAATCCTCTTTTTCCCCTTATATTTCTCCATGACTTTCTTCTTTTCATCAAACTTAACATAAAAATATACAGGTTTTTCCGTTTGTGTGAGCCTTCAGTCACTGATGAAGGCTCCTGTGTCATGTAAAACTTATATTAAATCCATTTACAGGAACAAGAAGAGAAAGAATTCATTTCATCACTTAAAATTGTGTTTTATAATGAACTACAATTTATTTTTCTGCCAGTGAGCACCAAGTTATCCGTTCTATATTTTGGAATAGGTTCACAGGCATTATTATTATTGTTATTATTGAGACAGAGTCTTGCTCTGCTCCCCAGGCTGGAGTGCAGTGGCAGAATCCCAACTCACTGCAACCTCCATCTCCCTGGTTCAAGCAATTCTCGTACATAGGCATTATTTTTAAATCTTATATTCCGAGAAGATTAAAATGATAAAAACATGGGATTCAGAGACCAGAAGACCTGGGTTTACGTCTAAGCTCCATCAGTTACTGGCCATGGGACTGGGATAAGTCACATAATTCCTTTCATCTCAGTTTCCACACTGGTACTACAGGGGCTCTAGTCGTCACCCTTAACCTCACTGTTATGGCCAGGTTTAATCAAATGACATGAGTTAAAAGGACCTGGCACTGGGGATGTGGATATAATGAGAGTCACCCACTGCTAAGTGGTACAACCTGCAGTAAAGCTACCCTCCACATTCCACAGCCCAACTCCTTCTCAGCATCTAAACTCCAAGCACCCAACATTATGCTCTTTTTGTTCCCTGGCTAACTCTGGATGCCCCAGTTCTTCTGTTCTCAGTAGTCCAGGAGACCCTTCCTAGTGTAGGGTAGGAAACATTTCTTTCCTCACTCATCACTAGGTTTGTGGCTGAGGCCCCTATTAAAAAATAGAAACAGATTAACAAGAGAAAAATCACACAAATGCTTTAATAAGTCTTACATGTCATAGGAGCCTTCAGAAATGAAGATCAAAGAAACAGCAAAACCTGGGTATTTTTATGCTTAGATTTGATGGAGAGTGGACAAGTTGTGGAGAAATATAATTGGACAAAAGGAGTATGGTCTAACAGTAATAAACTGGGGAGAACTTAGAAAGGTCTGTTGGTTCAGATTTTTCTCTGCGTCCCTGTGACTTCAGAGGGAAGGATGTTCCTGTCCTCCAGGTATAGGGAGGGCACCTCTCACATGAGGGTCTTGTGATCTATTTCAGAGGAAGGTTAGAGAATCCTGTTATGACACGCTTTAGGGAAGAAAGGCAGGAAAAGGTCAGAGGGACCTCCCTGCTTCTGCTGTTCTCTCTGATTTCAAGGTGCCATGTCTTGGGAGGTTGTGTCTGGAATGCCATCCCTAGTCCTGAGTTCACTCACCCTTAGATTTAAACCATGAGTCCTATGCTAAAGTGTTCATGGTTAATGATAACTCTTAGGGTCATACCTCTCTGGTTATGATGTGACTTATCCAGAGTCATGCAAGAACATGGTAGGAAGGCAGGGGTAGAGCGCTGGACTCTGCATTTTTCAGGCCAGGCTGGGTAGTTGTATCCTCTTTTCCATTCTATCTAGGGCCCCAGAATGTTATCCTGTAGTGCTTGTGTGTGATTTTGGGCAGTTGAACTCCTTGATCTTATTTACAACTTTGAATATGCTTTGGGTTTCAGTTTTAGCTCAGAGACTTCTGGGATTGAAAGTTAGCTACATTTGGGGGCTTTAGTTTATGATTTTTCTTTTTCTTCTCCTATACCACTACAATGCTTTGAAAGGGAGACCATGTCAGCAGTAGCCTGAACTTCATATCTTTACATTTATTTTGCTCTTAACTATGCTTTGAGGAATTGGAGAAAATGCCAGTTCCTGCACTGCAATGCAACATATTGTGATAGATGCTTCTTCTGAGATCCCATATGCTTCATATTGCCATGGAAAAAGTACTGGCATAGCAAGATTTTTTTTTTTCTTCTATAAATGTCCCCAGAGACTGAATTGGATTTCTGTTGGTTGCTTTTACAGCAACATTGTCTGATGGGGGGTTGGGGGGTGGTGGAGAGAGAGAGAGAGAGAGAGAGAGAGTGAGATAGAAAGAGAGGGAGAGAGAGGGAGGCATGTTGTACATTAACAAACAGAGTAGGTTTTAAAGCACAGTTGCTTTAAGACAGCAGCTTAGGGGCACAGCCTTAGGGTTCTCCTGGTTCTGATTCTGCTAACTAATATATAAATGGACTTACCTTGGAGTATTGGAAAAGCAGTAAACTTAGAAGAAGGAAGGCACAGTTCCTGACATGGCCACTCATCCTTTCTGAATCTCATGCAAGTATATCAGTTAGGTTTTGCTTACGCCATTTAATAATACAGGTGAATTTTTTTAATAATTATTATTTCTCACATTCTGGGATGGTTCTAATGGAGCTGGATTATTCAAGGTAGCCTCACTCATGTGTCTGGCTGTTGGAGTGATGTCACCTGGAGGACTTTGGCTACCCGACTCTCATCACCCAGCCGGTTAGCCCTAGCTTGTTGTCCATGGTGGTGGTCGTGGAATTGCCCAGCCTTTTTATGCCTCAGCTCATGTCACGTTTGCCAATGTCCTCTGTGGCCAAAGCAGGTCACACATCTAAGCTCACATTCAAGGGGCAGAAAAATAAACTGGTCTTGATGGGACGTTTTGAAAAATCACATAGCAAAGAGGCAGCAAACGCAGCCTGCTATCACAAGTAGATTATGCTCTCTGAGCCCGAGTGCCCTCAAATTTAAAATAGGTGAACACTATGTAGCTAATCATTCAAATTTATCATATCAAATATGACCTCTTGATCCAGTGTGCCACCCCACTTCATCTGCTCTTCTGTCACTCTCTCCTGTTTTCCTAAGTGGCAGCATTGTTTATCTACTAGCTGAAAACAGACACTTGGGAGTCTTCCCTGAGCCCTCCTTTTTCCTTATCCTGGTATTCCTCACAGCTAACCCACCAGCAAGAAAGATTCATGGGTACTAACTCCAAAAAAGATCTTGTACCTGTCCATTTCTCTTCCTGCTTTTATCCTTTCTCCCTCAGCAAGACCGAGCCTTCCTCTTCTTGGAATTTTCCTGCAGATATTCACATGGGCTCCTTTCGTTCTTGGCTCAAGGTCACATTCTGAGTGGGGTGCTCCCTGGCCGGTAAATGTTCACTGTCAACCCCATACAATCTGACATTTCATACCCACTTTTCTTGTTTATTTTTTCTCCTTTCTATTTAACACCAAGTCACCTATTCTTTAACTGTCCCCTCCACCAGAACTTCAACTCGATGAGGACAGGAGACTATTGGTTTTTTGGCTCACTAGTGAATCTCCAGTGCCCATTGCAGTACCTAGCACATAATCAGCAATATCAATTTCTTGAATCACAAAAGAGTATTTTAGGGAGATAACTTCCCTCGTTGTCTGAATCACAGAATGGCCTGCTTTCATGTGCAAAGGCTCTTAGGCACCTAACTCAGTTCTAAAAGGTCAGAGACATTTGCTGGAGAAATGGCATCTGAAACCTGAAGGCTGAATAGTCTTAAAGAAGGGAACAGGTGAGAAGACACAGCAGGATACCGAAGTGGACACATAGGTGGCCCACTGGGTATAGGAAGACCCCGATGTATATTTATTTTTCTAAGAATGAAATAAGCTTTGCTCGTTTTTAATATACTCATTAGTACTAGAGTCCTCAGTAGGTACCTGTGTGAGACAGGTAGAGGTCTCTCACTGTCACTAATACTTGGAGAGGTGTCCCCATGGGGAGATACAGGGGTCCACAACAAAAGAGCTTGACAAGACCCTCACTTATTTGTTGTTTTTGCCACATTCTGACTCACTGGGAGTTTCCTGTACGCAGTTGTATTAATATTATAGTCATTTTGATTGCTTTTAACTATATAAACTTCACAAAATGAACAAGCCCCTTGGAAAAATTCCTGTAAAGGAACTAACTTATACTGAAGACAATACTATAAAAGCAAGCACACACACACAAAAAAAACCCAAGGAGGCAGAGGCAGCATTTCAACTCCACATCAAAACAGTGGCAATCTATTCCCATCAGGCAAGAAGTGAGGGTGGTGGAGATAAAATTGCAACCACCAAGACTATTTGAAAAATAAATTTTCATCAATTATTGTTAGCGATTTCAAATCGATTATTCTTAAGCTATTAGCAACACAATGACATAAAACATTATGTTGGAGAAAATGATACAGTTCATTGAAAATTTTATCTTATTTTGGCTTCTTTTTAACTGAGGTATCATTTACAGACAATAAATTACACAGATTTTAAATGTCTGGTTCAATCAACCACTTTTAAACTTCTATCACCATAGATTCCTTTTGTCATTTTCGTGTATTTTTTATAAATGTAAATATACAGTGTATCGTGTGTGTGTGTGTGTGTGTGTGTACTTAGCTTTTTTTTTTTTGCTTGACATAATGTGCGTAAAATTTATCTGTGTTGTTTCTATCAGTAGTGTGTTCCTTTTTATTGTGAACTCATGTGCCGCTGTAGAAATTTACCACCAAATTTACATTCATTCTTTTATTGATGAATATTTGGGTTGTTTCAAGTTTTTAGCAATTAGAAATAAGGCGGCTATGGACATTTTTTTCCTATAAGTTTTGGTGGACAGTGACTTTATTTCTCTTGTATAAACACCAGGGAGTGGAATTGCTAAATCAATAAGTAAGTGAATTTGTAACTTTATAAGTGGTCACTTTTAACATCGACACCAGGAATGTTTGAGTGTTTTAGTTGCTTTTCATCTTCTCCTTCATCCTCACCCTGTCATGTTACCAGTCGATTGAACGTTAGCCATTCTTGTGCAGTGGTATCTCATTATAATTTTAATTTTCATTTACGTGTTTCCTAATATCAGTTGAGCATTTTTTCACATACTTACTGGATATTTCTATGTCCTTTTTGGTGGAATGTTTGTTCATGTCTTTTGCCCATTAATTTTTTTCTGTTATTGAGTTTGTATATTCTAAATAGGACTCCTGTATCAAATCTATATTTTATAGACATATAATTCTGCATTCATAAATTTAACCATTCATGGATCAAAAATAGTCAAAAAATGCATCCATACTGAACATGTACAGACTTTTTCTCTTGTCATTATTGCTGAAATAATACAATATAACAACTATTTACAGAGAATTTACATTGTGTTAAGTATTACAAGTAATCTAGAGATGATTTAAAGTATACAGGAGAACGTACACAGATTATATGCATATATTATACCTTTTTTTTTTTTTTTTTTTTGAGATGGAGTCTCGCTTTGTTGCCCAGGCTGGAGTGCAGTGGCGCGATCTCGGCTCACTGCAAGCTCCGCCTTCCGGGTTCACGCCATTCTCCTGCCTCAGCCTCCGAGTAGCTGGGACTACAGGCGCCCGCCACCTTGCCCGGCCAATTTTTTGTATTTTTAGTAGAGACGGGGTTTCACCGTGTTAGCCAGGATGGTCTCGATCTCCCGACCTCGTGATCCGCCTGCCTCGGCCTCCCAAAGTGCTGGGATTACAGGCGTGAGCCACCGCGCCCGGCCTATTATACCATTTTGTATCAGGGACTTGACCATCCTCAAATTTTGGCTTCGTAAGCGGGTCCTGGAACCAGCCCCCACAAATACCAAAGGATAACTGTGTGCGTGTATATATATATAATCATATATACATGTATACTCATCCAAGTATTTTTCTCTATGACTTGACTTTTTAAAATAGTATCTTCTGATGAATAGAAGATTTTTATTCAGATGATATATAATTTATTATTTTTTCTTTAATGGTTTGTGACGTCTGCCTTTTTCCAAGAAAACTTTGCTTATCACAAGGTTGTGAAGATTTTCTTCTCTGTTTTCTATTAGAAGATTTATCTTTTTGGCTTTTATTAATATGTTTGGATCTATAATCTATTTCAAATGAATTTTGTGTATAGCATGAGGTAAGAATCTAGGCTTCTATGGATATCTATTAGTTCCAGCATCATTTGTTGAATAGACTTTCCTTTCCCTATTGGACTGCTTTGCACTTTCAGTGAAAATGAATTGATCATATAAAGTCTGGGTGCAATGGCTCACGCGTGTAAACCCAGCACTTTGGGAGGCTGAGGTGGGCTGATTGCTTGAACTCAAGAGTGAGAGAACAGCCTGGACAACATGGAGAAACCCCATCTTTACAAAAAATAGAAGAATTAGTTGGGCATGGTGGCGTGCACCTGTAGTCTCAGCTGCAGAGGTGGAAGGATCACCTGAACCCATGAGGTCAAGGCTTAGTGAGCCATGATTATGCCACTGAGCTCCAGCCTGGGTGCTGGAGTAAGACCCTGTCTCAGAAACAAATGAACAAACAAAAACCAGAAAACAAAAAGAAACAAACAATTGATCATGCAAAAGAACTTATTTCTGGACTGCATTTTGTCCTGTCGATTGATTTGTCTATACCTATGCAAATACCACACTCTCTTCATGATTTAGCACTACAGTAATCTTAAAGTCATATATTGTAAATCCTCTAGTTTTATTCTTTCTGAAGATTCATTTGATTATTCCAGGTTCTTTACATTTTCATAAGAATTGTAGACACAGCATACAAATTTCTATTTTAAAATCCTGGTGGGATTATTATTTCGATGGTATTGAATTAAATTGTGGAGAATTGATATCTTGATAATGTTAAGTCTTCTTACCTATAAAGAGAGCATATTTCCTCATATATTTAGGCCTTTTCAAATTTCTCTCTGGAGATTTGTAGCTTGGAGAAGAGAAGTCTTGCCTATCTTTGGTTAAATTTGTTCCTAATTTTTTTAAGTCTTTGTGACACTATTGTAAATGGAATTTTATATATATTTTTGTTTTGTTTTCTAATTGTTTGCTGATAGTACATAAAATTGTAATTAATAGTTGGATGTTGTTCTTGATGTATCCTGAGATACTGCTAAACTCTCTTAATAGTTACCATAGTTTTTTTGAGGGAGAGAGGAGTTGGTGCCTTATGATTTTCTATATTGCTTATACATAGAAAAGTTTGACTTTTTAATTTCAAATCTTCATGCATTTTATTTATTTTTCTTGCCTTATTAATTTGGTTAGGGCCTCCAGTACAATGTTGAACATAAGTGGTAAGAGTGAGTCACCTTGCTTTGCTCCTAATCTTACAGTAAAATAATTTAATATTTCACTACTAAGTGTGATGCCAGCTCTAGGTTTTCATAGTTGCGTTTTATAAGATTGAAGAATTTTCCTTCTGATACTAGTTTTCCAAGAGTTATTATTATGAATGGGAATAGAATGTTATGCATTTATTGAGCTGACCATTGAGTTGAGTTGGTTTTTCTTTATTCTATAAATATGAGTTGCTTTGGTTAATTTTCAGATGTTAAATCCCACTTAGTCATGATGTATTATTCTTTTAGTATATTGCCACATTTAATTTTCTAATATTTTCTAAGTATGTTTGAATCTATTTTATAAGGGATAGTGGTGTATATATTATTTTCTTGTAAAGCCTTTGTCAGGCTTGCTATTAGCATAATGCTGTTATCATAAAATTAGTAGATTACATGTCCCATTCTCTTCTTTTGCTTGAAAGAGTTTCCATAGAATTGTTATTTCTTCTTTAAAGAATAGTAGCTTTGTTTTGTTTGATAGAACTCATGTGCACCTGGATATTTCTGTGTGAAAAGGTTTTTCATAACTAATTCAATTACTTTAATAAATATGAGTCTTTTTGTAGTTTATCTGTTGTCAGTTTTGTTAAGTTGTATTTTTAAGGGATTTATCTATTTCATCTATGTTGCTGCATTTATTGACATTATGCTGTTCAAAATAGTTCCTTATTATCCTTTCCATGTGTGTAAGATCTTTAGGAATCTCTTCTCCTCTGTAATACATTTTTCTCCATATTACTGATTTGCTCCTTGGGATTTATCAGTTTAACTAACCTTATTAAGGAAATATATTTTGATTTTTAAATTTTTAAAATTGTTCTCCCTAGCATGTTTGTTTTTAACTTTACTGATTTCCACAATGATCTTTCCATTCTTCTTCTTTCTTAGGGTGTGCTTTGGTCCTTTTGGTCCTCTTTTTCCAGCTTTTGTTTTTTTTTTTTTTTGCTTTGTCGCCCAGGCTGGAGTGCAGTGGCTTGATCTCGGCTCACTGCACGCTCTGCCTCCCGGGTTTTCTAGCTTTTTAAGTTTAAAAATTAGATAATTGGCCGGGCGCGGTGGCTCACGCCTGTAATTCCAGCACTTTGGGAGGCCGAGGCAGGCGGATCACGAGGTCAGGAGATCGAGACCATTATGGCGAACACAGTGAAACCCCGTCTCTACTAAAAAAAAAAAAAAAAAATACAAAAAATTAGCCGGGCGTGGTGGCGGGCGCCCGTAGTCCCAGCTACTCGGAGGCTGAGGCAGGAGAATGGCGTGAACCCGGGAGGCAGAGCTTGCAGGGAGCCGAGATCGCGCCACTGCATTCCAGCCTGGGCCACAGGGCGAGACTCTGTCTCAAAAAAATAAAAATAAAAATGAGATAATTGATTTTAAATTTTCTTCTTCTACAAGAATATCAGATATAATTTCATCACAAACTGCCACCTATAATTTTTGATATGTTATATCCTAACCTCATTCAGTTTAAAATAGTTTCTTATTTCATTTTTGATTTATTTTTGACTCATGGATCATTTAGAAATACATTGTTTAATTTCCAAATATAAGGCATTTTTTTCTCATTGTCTTATTGGTATTAATTTCTAATTAAATATCATTGTAGTCAAAGAACATACTGTGTAGATACCAGTGCTTTGAAATATACTTAGCTTGTTTTATGGTGATTAAAAAAATTTTTGTCTAGCTTTTATGATTTTTTTTTTTTTTTTTTTTTTTTTTGAGATAGAGTCTCACTCTGTTGCCTAGGCTGGAGTACAGTGGCACTATCTCGGCTCCCTGCAACCTCCGCCTCCTGGGTTCAAGCGATTCTCTCTGCCTCAGACTCCCAAGTAGCTGGGATTACAGGCACGCACCACCTCACTGGGCTAATTTTTGTATTTTTATTAGAGACAGGGTTTCACCATGTTGGCCAGGTTGGTCCCGAACTCCTGACCTCAGGTGATCCACCTGCCTCAGCCTCCCAATATAATTGTTATCTGAAGGAAGGCTATTCCAATCAAATTTCTCCAGTTGTGTTAGTTACCTACTGTTCTATAACAAATACCACAATTTGGCCAATTAAAACAACACACATTTATTATCTCCTATTCTGCCATCTTGGAAGAGACCCTACACATTTATTATCTCAAAGTTTCTGTGCATCAGGAGTTTGGGCATGTCTTAGTTGGGTCCCACAAAGCTGTAATTGAGGTGTTGACTGGTTCATATCTTCTAATGGAGCTCAGGATCCTCTTCCAATCTTAGGTAACTGTTGGCAGAATTCAGTTACCTGAGTTTGTAGGACTGCAGTTTCCATTTTCTAG
The DNA here is from genome assembly GCF_003255815.1 of Theropithecus gelada. Taxonomy (NCBI): domain Eukaryota; kingdom Metazoa; phylum Chordata; class Mammalia; order Primates; family Cercopithecidae; genus Theropithecus; species Theropithecus gelada. Next base: position 15,891,847 of record NC_037672.1, on the reverse strand, counting down.
AAGCCGCAGGCAGTTTGCTGCCATGTAGGACTCTCCATAGGCAGTTCTCAATGTGGCAGTTTGCTTCTCTAAGGCCAATAATAAGAGTCTCTCTCATGCATACTAGGAAAGAGAGAGAGAGGAGAGAGAGAGAGAAGAGTGAGAGAGACCATTGAGAGATACATGTGTATGCATGTATGCAAACATATGTATGTCCATTTATAAACACATACACACACAGTAATCTAATCTCAGTAGGGGCATCCCATCACCTTTGCCGTATCTATTATCTAGTAAAAAGTCACAGACTTCACTCGTATTCAAGGTAAGAGGATTAGACAAGGGTGTAGCTCACCGTTTGTGAACGCAGAAACCTGCCTTCAGAAAGAACCCCATGAACTCATCTACACACAAATACCCTGACTCCTTAGCCACTAGCATCATCTCTGGGCACCCAAAGGAAGGAGACAATATGGAGAGTAACACCGTGGGACAGAGATTGTTGGGTTCGTGATAGAATTCTGCCTATCACACCACCTTTACTAGAAGGCAGAATTCTGCTTTCCTTTTAAAAGATGTTTTTGCTAGATACAGAATTCTGTTGGCAGATTTTTTTTTTAACACGTAAAAGATACCATTTCATTGTCTTTAAAGCTCACATATTTCTGGTGAGAAGTTAGTTGTGATTCAATTTGTGGTAATATGTTTTCAATGGATGTTTTTTTTTTCCTCTGGCTGCTTTTAAGTTTCATTCTTAATCTCTGGTTTTCAACCAAATAGCTGACTATGATGTTGCGGCATGGTTTTCTTTGTATTTATCCTGCTTTGAGTTCACTCAGTTTTTAGATCTGGAGATTGAAGTATGTTAACTTTTTAAATTAAACTTTTTATTTTGAGATAATTGTAGATTGACATGCAGTTGTAAGAAATACCACAGAGAGATCCTGTGTGCCCTTTATGCATTTCTCTGCAATGGTAAACTACAATCTAAAACTATAGCTTAAAACTCTAGTACAATGTTACAACTAGGACCTTGACATTGATAAAGTCAAGCTACATATTGTTTCATTACCAAAAAGATTTTTCATGTTTCACTTTTATAACCATATTCATTTCCCTCCTACCCTATCCTCTCCTTAATTCCTGATAACCTCTAGTCTGTCCTCCATTTGTGTAATTTCATCATTTCAAGGATATTGCATACATGGAATCATAAAGTATGTAACATTTAGGGACTCGCTTTTTTCACCCATCATAATTCTTTGTCTATTTGTAGTTTGTGCCTTTTTATTGCTGAGTAATATTTCTTCATCATATGAATGCATCACTCCGTTTAACCATTCACCAATTGAAGGTATCTGGGTTTTTTCCAGTTTGGGAGTATTACAAATAAAGCTCCTATAAACATTCATGAGCAAGTTTCTGTGTGAATGAAAGTGTCATTTCTCTGGGGAAAATGCTCAGGAATAAATGGCTGCGTATGGTAGCTGCATATTTTGTTTTTTAACAATTTTCATGAGTAATTACATACTTTTCCATATGCACCAGGAATATGTCAATGATCCTGTTTCTCTGCATCCTCACCAGCATTTGATGTTGTTGTTATTTTTTTATTTTAATTTGATGTATCTCACTGTGATTTTAATTTGTATTGCCCTAATGGCGAATGATGTTGAGCATATTTTCATGTGCTTATTTGCAATTCGTATATCTTCTTCAGTGAAGTATCTCTTCATGTATTTCATCCACATTCTAATTGGATTGTATGCTTTTTTACTGTTGAGTTTTGAGTTTCTTACGTATTCTATACTCTAGAATATGTGGCTTGCAAATATATTCTCCCATCATTAGTTGACATTTTCATTCTCTAATCAGAGTTTTTCATGGAGCAAAAGTTTTAAATTTTGATGAAGTCAAATTCACCAATTTTTTCTTTTATGGATGTGTTTTTGGTGTCATGTCTAAAAACTCTTTCCTACTCCTAGATCCCAAAGATTTTCTCCTACGCTTTTTTTTCTGAGTTGGATGGTTTCAAGTTTAATTTCATATTCAATTTTAGTTAATTCTTGTATAAGAAATGAGTCTTAAGTTGAAGTTAATTTTTATAGCAATGCATGTTCAATTGTGCCACCACCATTTGTTGAAAAAGCCATCTTTTCTCGATTGATTTGCTTTTGTACCTTTGTCAAAAGTGAGTTGAACATGTTTATGTAAGTCTGTTTCTGGATTTTCCAGTCTGTTCCATTGATATATGTGTCTATCCTTATGCCATTATTACATAGCCTTGATTACTGTAGCTATCTACTAAGTCTTGAAATCTGGTAGACTGATTCCTCCCATTTTATTCTTTTTTCAAAATTGCCTTAGCTATTCTATTTGTTTTTCCATATATTTTTTTTTATTTTTATTTATTTATTTATTTTTTAGACGGAGTCTCACTGTGTCACCCAGGCTGGAGTGCAGTGGCCGGATCTCAGCTCACTGCAAGCTCCGCCTCCCGGGTTCACGCCATTCTCCTGCCTCAGCCTCCCAAGTAGCTGGGACTACAGGCGCCCGCCACCTCGCCCGGCTAGTTTTTTGTATTTTTTTAGTAGAGACGGGGTTTCACCGTGTTAGCCAGGATGGTCTCGATCTCCCAACCTCGTGATCCGCCCGTCTCGGCCTCCCAAAGTGCTGGGATTACAGGCTTGAGCCACCGCGCCCGGCCTAAATTTTAGAATATTCTTGCCTAAAATTTAATTTTTAATCTGTATCTACAAATATCCTGCTGGAGTTTTTATAGGAATTGTCTTAAATCTTCATATCAGTTTGTGATGAATTGACATTGACATTTTTATTATGTTGAGTCTTCAATTCATGAACATAGTCTCTTTATTTAGTTGTTTGATTTCTTTCATCAGCATTGTGTAATTTTGATCATACAAGTCTCACCCATGCTTTGTTTGATTTAGACCCAAGAATTTCCTCTTTTTAAAATCTATTATAAATGACATTGCATTTTTAAATTTTGTTGTTCACGTGTTCATTGACAGTACATGGATGTATAATTGGTTTTCGTATGTTTATCTTTGATCTCGTGACCTGGTTGACCTCACTTATTAGTTCTAGGATTTTAAAAAATAGATGTTTTGGGATTTTCTGTGTAGGAAATCATGTCATTTGCAAACATGAAAATTTATATTTCTTCCTTTCTAATTTGTATGCCTTTTATGTCATTTTTTTCTTATGCCATTGACTAGTACTTCTAACTTATGCTGAATAAGAATAGTAAGAATATCCTTGCCTTGTTCCTGATCTTACCAGGAAAGCATTCAGTCTTTCACATTAATATAATGTTGGATTTTTAAAAATGCTTTTTATTGAGTTGAGGAAGTTCCTCTCTATTTCCATTTCTCTTAAAGTGTTGTCATGAATGGATATTGAACTTCGTCTAACACTGCACTAATAAATAGGATTATGTGACTTTTCTTCTTAAATTATTAATTTGGTGCATTACATTATTAATTTCCAAATATTGAGCCATCCTTGTATTATTGAAGCACACCCCCACTTGATGACAGTGTAAAATTCTTAATGTATATTGCTGAATTCTATGTGCTAATATTTTGTTAAGAATTTTTGTGTCTGTCTTAGTGAGGAATGTAGTTTTTATTTCTTAGTGAGTCTGTAGTTTTCATTTTTGTAATCTCTCTGTCTGATTCTGGTAATGTTAACTTTTTAAAATAAAATGAGTAATATTTCTTCCTTTTCTATATCTGAAAGAGATGGTGTAGAATTGATATTAATTCTTCCTTAAAGATCTGAAGAATTCATCTAGGCCTGAAGTTTTTTTTTTTTTGTAGTTTTTAAATTAGAAATTCAACTTTTAATATGGTTATAGGAATATTCAAATTATCTATTTAATATTGGGTAAGTTGTGATAGTTTATGTTTTTCAAGGAATCAGTTCATTTTAACTAAGTCGTCAAATGTTCTCTTGGTCTATTTTATGTCGTTATAACAGAATACCTGAGACAGGGTAAGATAGATAGATAGATAGATAGATAGATAGATAGATAGATAGATAGATAGATAGATAGATAGATAGATAGGTTTATTTGGGTCACAATTCCAGAGGCTGGAAAGTCTAAGAAACATGACACTAGCATCTGCTCAGCTTCTGATGAGGGCCTTGTGCTGCATCATAACATGGCAGAGATGTGGATGGGGAAGCAGGTGTGCCAGAGGGGCAGAGCATGAGAGGCTACCTGGCGTTATAACCACTCACACTCTTGGGGACTGATTCATTCCCTGTAAGAACTAACCCAGGCACATAAGAAAGACATTAATCTATCTTAACAACCTAAACTCCTCTTAAAGTCACTACCTTCCAACACCATTAACACTGGCAATTACACTGCAGCATGGGTTTTGCTGGTGACACTCAAACCAGAGCAAATGTATATGTATACGGTTGTTTGTAATTTTTCATTATGATCCTTTTGATGCTTGCAGAGTCTTCAGTACCTCCTGTTTCATTCTTGATTTTGGTCATTTATGTCTTTTCTCTTTTTCTTTGTCAATCTTGCTGCAGTTTTGCTTATTCTAGTGGTCTTTTCAGAGAATTATTTCTTTAATTTATTCTTTATTGTTTCTGTTGTGAATTTTAATGGTTTCTGCTCTTATCATTATGATTTCCTTCTTTCTACTTAGTTTGGGTTTATTTTGCTCTTTTACATTTTTTTTTTAAATGGGAGTTTAGAGCATTGATTTAGGACTTTTTGTCTTTTCTAGTATCTACATTTAGTGCTATAAGTTTCCCTTTCAGTGTTGCTTCAGCTGCATCCCACAGATTTTGATGTGTTGTATTTTCATTTTCACTAACTTTATATCTTTTTTTTTTATTCTACTGAGACTTTCTCTTTGATTCATGGATTATTGAGAAATGTGTTGTAAGTTTTTCAAGTGTTTGTAGTTTTTTTCTCTTTTCTTTCTAGTTATTGACTTCTAAACTGATTCTATTGTGGTTAGAGGACACACGCTATATGATTTCACATCTTTTAAGTTTGTTGAGGTTTGTTTTATGACCCAAGATGTGATCTATCTTGGTATATGTTCTCTGAGAACTTGAATAAAATGAGTATTCTGCTATTGTTGGGGGGAGTGTTTCATAGATGTTGATTAGATTGTCTTGTTTGATAGTGTTGTTGAATTCTTCTATAGCTTTACTGACTTTCTGTCTATGTTGTTCTATCAATTGTTGAGAGCTTAGTGTTGAAGTCTCCAACTATAAAAGTGTATTCATTGATTTCAAAACTAGTCTCTTTTGACTTTCTGTGTCATGGCTACTCATGTGACTTATCGGTTTCATTTTTCATTTCTAGTTTAGTACATTGCAATTTCTGCCTCCCGGGTTCAAGTGATTCCCCTGCCTTTGCCTCCTGAGTAGCTGGGACTATAGGCATGCACCACCATGCCTGGCTAATTTTTTGTATTTTTAGTAGAGACAGGTTTTCACCATGTTGGCCAGGATGGTCTTGATCTCCTGACCTTGTGATCCACCCACTTTGGCCTCCCAAAGTGCTGGGATTACAAGGGTGTGCCACCATGCCTGGCTGTTTAGTACATGTTTTATCATAAAACAATATACTAACATAGTAGCATATACATAGATATACATTGAGAATGCATGTTCAATAAGGATGTATGACCAAGAGCTTAGAGAAAACACCTGAACTAGAAAAGTAGCAGACAAACCTTTTCTTTAGGTTTGTACTGCTGTAGGTCATATAAGTCTTTACATACAACATTATAAAAGTTATAGATTTCATAGCAAAGCACTTAATACTTTCTGCCATTCCATTTATTATAGCAGAATACTGAGTGTTTAGCTTCTTGCTTTTTATGGCCTTTCTCCTTGATGTAAGGTCCGGGAGGAAAGTATATCTTTTTTTTTTTTACCCTGTCTGCCCAACACCTATCCCAAAGCACCCAGCCAATGCTCAATACAGATTTTTAAATGAGTAAATAGAAGAATTAATAAAACTTGCTTTTAGTTCCTAACCTAGGATCCATCCACCCTGCCCCAAGTTCTGTCCCCAAGTACGGAGAATTCTGTAGCTTTTGTCAGATTCTAAGAAACAATTCATGGAGCTCAAAATATTAAAACCCATGGATTGCAGGGCAGGTTGTGAGAGCAGATTAAAAAAAGAGACATAAAGGAAAATGCTGATAAATTATTCTATATCTTGATAGGGATGGTAGTTAATGGGTACATACATTTGTAAACCTATCAAACCACATTTAAAATCTGTACATTTTATTAATTTAAAATTCTATTTAATAATATTAATGGAAAATTCCATTGAGCTTGTTTCATTCTATTTTTTTCACACTAAAATAAAGAAAAGGGCTCTCGACAAATTATCCATTAATATTAAACCCTGATTCTGCTCCAGCCTGTAGGGTAAAGCATTTAGAGTCAGTCTGAGCTCTGGATTCTTTTCAGAAACCTTTATTATTCTTTCCTTACACTATCCTCCCCAAATGCTGTTTACTTTTTTTTTCCTGTGCACATGAAAGAGAAGCCAGCTTAGAACTTTTAAAATCTTTATGAACACAAGGAAAATGAAGCAGTTTCTGCTGTAAAAATTATAACTGATGACAGAAAGCAATAAAAGACTAAAACTGTTTGGGGGAAATCTGGTGTTTTATTTTTTGGGTTTTTTTTTTTGTGTGTGTACAATGCTTAGTATAATTTTATTTCCTTTATAAAAACCACAAATTGGTGATTATAAGGTATGCTGAAATCTTAACAAGGTAATTCCAACTTCCCCTGTTTTTATTTATTTATTTATTTATTTAGTATTATTATAGTTTAAGTTCTAGAGTACATGTGCATAATGTGCAGGTTTGTTACATATGTATACTTGTGCCATGTTGGTGTGCTGCACCCATTAACTCGTCAGCACCCATCAACTCATCATTTACCTCAGGTATAACTCCCAATGCAATCCCTCCCCCCGAAATCTGGTTTTTGACATCAATAAAGAGTAACCTGTAAAAGGAGGACATAAAGGAACTAATAGATATTGCTGTTCCTGTATAAACAAGACTCTTCTTGTGTGATTTTACATCAATGAGACCTGATCTGGTGAGGTACATTTTAAATGCATCTGGAAACCAGAGAGAGCAAATGCACAATGCTGTATCTGCTGGAACTTGAGAAAGTAAAAAGATCACATAATGTGGGAAAGTGTTCTCATAACAGAAATGATAATGACACCTCTGTTTTCTGAGTTAAGTCTGGCAATTTTGACGGCCTGTATTCATTCATCTTATAAATGTTTGTAAAAATCCCATTTGTATAAGCGATAGCGCCAGGTCTGGGGTCCACCAATGGACATGGACTGGCACCTGCCATTGAGGAACTTCTATTTTAGTAAGGGACAGGCACCTAAAACAGAATAGCAGGACATGGTGAGTGTTGTGATGGTGGCACGTGCTATGTGTATGGGAGGATGGAGGTGGAGGGCCACATGTTGCTGAAGAAGTTATGTCTTCCTTTATTCTGGAGTTAATATTGAAGTGAGGTTTTCAGATCTGATTTGATTGACATCTTGTTGGTTACTGCTCTGTTCCAGGCTTTTGTATACACATTCTCTTGGTCAATCATATAACTTAATACCTCGGGATGTAAGTAACATTCTCCTCATTCTCCTGAAAGAGAAACCTGATGTTTGAGAAATTAAGTAAAACATTTTGTTCAAGTAACATAGGCAGTGAGTGGCAGAGCAGGATTCGAATGCAGGGTTTTGATGGCAAGTACAGCCTTTGTCTCTTTTTTCCTCCCTCCTTTATTCTTTGCTTCTTACCTGTTTTTTCCTTCTGGTGTCCTCTCTGCCATTTGGTACTGGATATTAGAAAATTAAAAGAAAAATAGGTGTTTGGATCTGGAAAAGCTGGCAAAGAGCATCTCAGTTCCCATCTACCACCACCCCCGGCTCCGAAAAAAGCCGATATGGACCAAAGGCCCAGAGGTGTAATTGTATGTTCAGACAATAGTCTAGGGATGGCAGGAAGTTTTCAAGTTCGTATCCCATTTTTTCACATTTCCCCGTTGTCTACTGGAATGTCCTTCCACTCCAGCTCTGTGCATAGCAATCACTGTGTTGAGGTTCCAGCTCCAATAACACATTTTCACACTGAATGATTACTTACTTTTTTCGAGTTTGAGGTCTCAGTGTGATATTTCAATAATTTTGAAGGAGGAAAATAGAGCTGCCCTCTAAGATATAAAATTTACCACTTATAAAAATCATAACAGAGATGTTCAAGGTCTTAAGGAAAAAGGATGATGTCTAAGTCATTACACGTCTATGGCTTCATTGACTGGACAGGCGAATGCAAAGACCCACGGTACAGCATGGAGGAATCCCAAGGAAAATACAACAGTGCTCTTCTCAAAACAGTTCAAGAAAGCCCACATTTGTATCTTCAGGTCTCAGTGGGAAAATGATTCTTATTGTAAAATGTCTGCATTGGAATAAATCAGTTAAATACTCGGCTAGTTTGACAAACTCATTTTGTTCTGATTCGTCCTCACTCAGCACCTTCTAATTAGGTTATGGATCCTTGATCAAGTTGGGCTGGAGCAAGGGAAAGCCTTGATCATGACAAAGAAGTCGCTGTGGCCCAATGGACAACATTTTTCTGTGTGAATTAACGTATCAGTGTCTGTGTTGGAGAAGAATCTTGGGGGAAAAAGATCTACAGATCTGAGACCTTAAACAACACCATGTGATGATTATTCCTGCTTATGGGCAGCAAATGGGATTAGCTGACTGTGATATTGCCAAAAGAAAGCTGACATTCTTCTTTCCAGAACGTAGACCACATCAAAGATGGAGAAAAAAGGTAACCCTAGCAAAAAGTTTTGCCCAAACCCTCTTTGTTTACAGTCTCTGCTGGCTTGATTTCTATGCTTCTATTATAGCAATGCAAGAAACTTGTCCTTCTGTGTCCTGTAGAACGTGGCACAGGAGACTTATGGCTGAACATCAGCACAGGCCCATCATTAGTTTCTCCTTTAAAAGAGGTCAATATAAAGACTCAAAAACATGGAGAAAAACTGCTCACCTTGCCTGCAGCGACTTGGCTACAATGCATGGGTAACTCCTTTTCTTATGTGTCCTCAAATCATTAAGTGGTTAGCTCTCAGCTCAGAATGCAGCATCATTTTGGACACTTAAACATTCTCATTGAAAGTCTGTGATGATTGGTGGGCAAAAGTCTAACAGATAATGCCTAGCATAGAGTAATTTTCCATTAAATGTTTGTTGGATGACAGCTCCTGTACCTTGATTGTTTCCTCCCTGAAATCCTACCACACTTGTAAGTGTCACAAAAGTAATAGTGTATTCAGATTAACCGTTTTTATCTTGCTTATTCTTACCTACTAGACTATACATTCATTAAGTCCACAGATTATATGTCCTTGTATCTTTGCTGCTGGTATACTGCCTGGTGCCCATCAGGTATTCCAGTGATCTTGTTTCTGCAGTTAGGTTATTAAGAGGTTCATGAGCAGCATCTATAATAAGTCTTTTATGTACCTCTCAATATTTAAAACAGAGTTGTTCCATGCAGTTGGCACACAATAAATGTTACTAACAATGACAGTGATGGATTGAGAAGAAAAAAATTCACCTTTCTTGAGATTCTGAGCCTGTATCTATCTTGGCTAAAGTAATTATGCAGATAATTAAGGCTAAAAGAAACTTGCTGTTTTCATTTGCACGGAACTGCCAGGAGTCTAGGTCTGCGGTGATCAAAGTCTCTAGGTGATGGTTTAACTCCTTGTCTCCCCAACCGTTACAGACAAACCCAGAGCACTGAGCCGTCCCGGAGAACCAAAAAGAGATAGAGTTAAAATAACAGTCAAGCGTCGGATTTAAGAGAGAGAGACAAAGAGAATAGAGATATCACTTTTATCTTTAGAAAAATGATCACCTCACTTGCTGCATTTTGGTAAATGGTCGGTAGATGCCTATGAAGATAATGATCAAAATGCTGAATGAAATTGCTGAGCGAGGTCAAGAGTGGACTGTGGGAGACAGGTATTTGGTATTTGCTATTAAGATAAAGGATGGCTCTCACTCCCACCTTCCCCCCACTTTCCCCATTTATCGCCAACTATGAAGTCTTTTCTAATTGTCCTTTTAGGGAAACCCTGTCTACTAGGCACTCGGAGAAAAATTGAAGCCTGGGAGGGAAGCAGTAATGCTAGTGTTCCCAGGCACACAGAGAAGAAGGGACCACTTCCGGTCCATGCAAGTGTGAGGAACAGAAAATGAGAGATGAACTGGGTGAGGATCCCTGGGATCCAGGGGCTGTTGGTCAGTAAAAACGGGCTGCTTTTGCAAAGACCTCCTCTCTGGATGTGGGGTCGTTTCTCCCACACAACCACCAAACAAGACAAGCATTCGCTTAACACTTTTTTCTTTCCTTTCTTTTTCTTTTTGGTCATTAACTAAGGCATTTATTAAATATTTTTACAACAGGCCTACACATGTATGGTTTCAGTGCATATGTAGTATACGTGTAAACACTGCTGCATTAAATTTAAAATTACAATGAACTTTGTCAAGAGTGCAAGGAGAAATGTCAAATAACCGCTATGGAAAATAAGGTTATATAGTTCTTCCTTAATGCCATAGATCTGAATATTGGTTCTTTTATATGTTTAAAATAAGAATTACTACAACAACAAAAAAACCCACAGAAGTATCTCATCCATTACTGTTAAATGCTGGTGAACATCATACAGGTTATAATTTTAATATTTTTTTCTTTTCCAATGTATTAAATAATTATTCTTGTGCAATAACTACATGCATTTAAAGCGTGCAATTCAAAGAGGAGGTCGTGGGAATCCCAAGTTGAAGCCAGTGGGTCAGAAGTTCCTGAGGCCTAGACTTGCAACTAGTGTTTAGGGGGTGTAGTCTTGGGGACTGAGCTCTCGGCCTGTGGTATCTGACACTGTCTCCAAGTAGATAGTGTCAGAATTGAATTGGGGGATACTCAGCTGGTGTCCACTGCTGGTTGGTGGAGAAAAACCTCCACACATTGGGCTATGGGAGTCTTCTATGTTGATTGCTGTGGTATGAGAGCAGAGGAAAAACCTGGTTTGAGAGTTTTTCCAAAACTTAATTTTTTTATTTTTTTTATTTTTTTTTTGAGACAGGGTCTCACTCTGTCACCTGGGTTGGAGTGCAGTGGCACAATCTTGGCTCACTGCAACCTCCACCTCCTGATCAAGCAGTTCTCCTGCCTCAGTCTCCGTCTCCCAAGTAGCTAGGATTACAGGCGCATGCCACCATGCTTGGCTAAGTTTTGTGTTTTTAGTAGAGATGGGGTATTGCCATGTTGGCCAGGCTGGTCTCGAACTCCTGACCTCAGGTGATCTGCCCACCTTGGCCTCCCAAAGTGCTGGGATTACAGGCATAAGTCACCACGCCCCAAAACTTAAATATTTAAGGTGCTGGATATCCTAATTACTTTGAGTTGATTATTAAAATGTATTGGATTACCCTATATATACCAGAAATATGTATATCTTATATGTAAATAAAATAAATGAAAATAATTATGTTAAATCTAAAAACGTGTGTGCAATTCATGAGTTTTGATAGTGGCATACACCCACAAAAGTGCCGCCACACTCAGGATTCAGAACATGTTTATCATTCCTCAAGAATCCTCAAGTCCCTTTTCAGTTCATTCTGCCCCACTCTCTCCCTCTCCTGGGCCTCAGGCAAACACTGAACTGCTTTTTGTCACCATGGATTGGTTTACATTTATCTAAAAGGAATTATACATGTGTCTGGCTTCTTTCACACAGTGTGATGCGTTTGCGTTTCATTCATATTGTTGGGTGTCAGTGGTACATACTTTTTAAAATCACTGAGCCATATTCCATGGCATGGGTTACACTAGCGCTGGCTTGACTGTTCACCTGCTAGTGGACACTTTTGTTTCTCCCAGTTTTTGGCTGTTGTGAATGAAACTACTTTGACTACGTATATACAAGTCGTTGTGTGGATGTGTGCTTTCATAATACTTAGGCTGACTCATGTCCTTTTGAAGAGGTGGGAAAACGAATGGCTCGGAGATAATGGAACTGGGCCAAGGTTGCAAATAACTGACAGGGCAAGGCCTTGAACTCCATTCAATTCAACTTCAAACTCGGTTTCTGAAACTGAGCACGGTCTGGTGTTACTGGTTGAGAGTGCAGGCTCTTTAGAAGCCAAGAGAGGCTCTAAATCCCTGTCGGCGTGTTGCTGTGTTAGCCTCCCAATTTCATTTATTTCTCAATACACTTGTTGAGCTGTACTAAGTGCTCGGCTCTGGGCCACACGCTGGTGTTAGCTACAGAAACGACTAAGACACGTCCCTGGCCCAGCTGAGGCATGGTGTGATTCTCCAGCAGGGTCAGTAGCAGGGAATGCACATATTCTAAGTGCTGTGAATGAATAAAGCTCAGGTTCAGGCTGAAAAAACATGGACAGAACTGAAGCTGCTTAGTGTTGTTCAAAAACGGACACAGGAAGTGGGCCTCCATTTTCAGGGACTGGAAAGGAAGCTTGAATGACACAAGGCAAGGACGGGCTGAAGACTGGGGAGAGCTGTGACCTCTTGCTCCTGTGAGGCAGGGAACAATTCCTCAGCTCCTGCTGATTTGGGCCAGGCTTGTGGACATCAGTTGACATAATACTAAAGATGGCATTCACTGGTCAAGCACTGTTGTATTTATTTTCTATATTATTGCCCCCATTTTACTGAGGAAAGAATTAAGGCATGAAGAGTAACTTCTCTTTCCTCAAGAGAAGAAGAAATGTGCACTTTTCAATCAAAATATTCAAATTATTAGGTTGATTAAAACTAGTCTCTGAGTTGGATGCTGCACACCCTGAAGTTTGAGATCTTTGCACTGCATACTGTACAGACTCATTTGCTGAATGAAGGAAATTGGACTCTATCCTGGGGCCAAGGGAAAGAAACGATAGGGTTTAAGCCGAGGCAGCATTGCCAGCTTCAATTTTGGAAAGATCATTCTGACTTTTAAAGGCGAGAGGCTATGACAACACATTCAGGACTAGTGGGAGGCAAGTCAAGTGCCCAGCAAGCAACACTGGAGGACGCGCCCACTCGCAGGGCTGTTATGCAAGTGCTCCAAACAAAAGATTTAAACCAGCTAAATAAAAATGACAGCAGATTATAAGATGTCAGGCTGGACAGGACCGGAAATAATATCGGAAATAGGGGTATTCCTGGCCTTAGGTCACATTAATTCAGCCTGGGGGTGGGAATAAATTTATCTACATTTGACTTCTGGATCCTTCACGTACCATCCCAGTGACCTGGTGCAGATCTCCTGAACTCTGAGCCGCTGGTCTCTTCTTCTATCTGCAAAGGCAAAAATTTGCTCTAAAGTTAGTGTGGGCATCAAAGGAAAATAAATCTTGTCATCTTGGGGAAGAGGGTGTTTATAGTAACCACACGTGGTGGTGGGTGGAGGGGCAGCTCTTTTTAGGACCGTAGGTCTGCAGGTTCCAAATCCATGAGAGGCCTAGACTGGGTCAAGACAACAGTGTTCCTGGCCCTGGTCCTTGCTGGGCTGTGTGGCCCTTAGTAAGTCGCATTACCTCTCTGGCTTTATTTCCTTCTGAAAATGATGGTTGGCTTAGATTTCTAAGGTTCTTTCGATCTCTGAAAGAAAAATATATATCTACGATTATGTAAGCACAGAGAAAAGAATGAAAAAGACTAGAAACCTCCCAGTCTGAGATTATACCCGGATTTATCACACTGTGTGGTAAAGAGGATTTTCTTCTTGTCTATTCTTGATATTTCCTATCTTTTCCAATTTTGAATGTGCTGCATTGTAAGAAACTGGCCTGAAATCAAGGGCTTGGTGCTGTGATTTTAAGAGTCCAGGTGAACCCTTCTCTGAAGACCTCCCCAAAAGATGCCACCACCTCCTGTTTGCTGTTCATCATTTTGTGAGAACAGATTCTTCCTTGGAGGCACTTCTTAAAATGCAAACATCCAGCGGGAATGTTCTCCAAGGGCAGCTTTTGCTATTTTTAAGCCTCCACCCTTGACACTCCAGCTGCCTCTGGGTCCCTACTTCTTTCCCGGGTTTCCATGCATGGCAGGCGGCAGTTTGGCTCCTCTGAGAAGCGCTGGCTGGGCTTCTAGATTCAGCAAGAGCCCAGGCTTCTTTCTGCATTTCCAGAAATGGAGGGAGTGATTCAGATCAGATCCCCAAGATTAAGAGGTTTTTATCTTTCTTCTGAGAGTTAAAGCTGAAGCCAAACGTTATGTAACAAAGCAGATATGTGTCTACAAAAACAAGAGCGGTTGTAACAGTGCTTATGTAGCCTCGAGGACAAAGGCATTAACAGCTGGCACTAGAAGTTGTCTTGAGGGGGACTTGATTTCTCCAGGAAATTCCTTTGATTAGCCTCTTGGGGGTGAAACCCTGAGGGCATGACTGGAGCGTGGGGGTGGGAGGTTTGGGGAAGAGAATGAAAGTGTTAAAATGGAATGAGAAAGGGAGATGGTAAATAGGAGAAAGAAGATGAATATGGTGGGATGTCAGGGCCAAGCTGAGGTACACTTTGAACAATTAACAGTGGTGATTGTCCCAGCTAGCATTTCCTGGGGACTTACAATGTGCCATATGATGCTTCAGGCTTCTGGTAGACTGTCTCGTATCACTGTCCTATGTTTAGGGGTAATGTTTATCCCTGTTGTACAGATGTAGAAACTTGGCAGAGGGGTCAAGCAACATGCCCAAGATTACAAAGCTAGCAAGAGGAACAGATTTTGTAAAAGGTCCAGTACCAGCTTGCACTGTGTGTGTGTTATAATACCCTCTGTCTTCCCAAGAGTTCAGTAAATGGATTCTGCTCCCAGGGAGGGCTGTTCAAGGATCTACTAGATCTAGAAGGACTTATAAATCTTAGGTCAACAGCGCTGGCTAGCCTTGACAGATGATATGTGGAAACCTGGGGCTACATGACGCAGGCTCAAATTGTTGAAGTCAAGACTAGGACTAGACTTCAAATTTTCTTACTCTTGGTCCCCAGAGCTCTTGCTGTTTGGTAAAGCTGTAAATTTAGGTACAGTTTGTGGACACCTCCCAGAGTTATAAAAGCAAACTCCTTAGCTAAGCATGTAACGACCTTCATACTGTGTCCTAGGATGGCCTCTCAGCCCTGCTAATACCTACTCCACTGCACTTTATTCTGGCTGGAAGCAGTGTGGGCAGCAAGCTGGACTGAGTGGGAGGAGGTGAGGTAAAAATTCAGCAAAACAAACAGTGCTTTTGTTCTAATGGCAACAAAGCAATGGCAATACAGCAGGTGGTAGAAATACTAATAAGAAAAGTAAGGAAACCATAAGGCTGGGGGGTACCATGCTGGATAGCTTAGGCTGAGAAGGCTGCTTGGTGAGGTGACTCTGAGCAGAGATCTGAAAATGGAGTCATCCGGGAGAAGGGAGTTTTAGGCAGGAGGCCCCTCAAGTGCACATTCGCTGAAGCAGGAACGGGCCGGTGTGCATGCTCCTTGTTTATATTTGTTCATTGCTGTATAAACTCCACTTGTAGAACCGTGTCTAGGCACATAATATGTGTTTAATAAATATTCCTTGGATGAATGATTGAGGTGAGTAAGAATGCCAAGGGTTTAAATAAGGGATACCTCAGAGAAAACAGATGGAAGGAATTGGCAAACTTTGTCTGAAAAAAAGTAGTAAATATAAAATATATATTTAGAGTAAATATTAAAGTAAATGAAAAAATATATTAAAAATAGTAAATATAGGCAGCTAGTAAATATTTTAAGCTTGCTGGGCCCTACTGTCTCAGTCATAATGATTAAACTCTGCCCAAGTGGCACCAAAGCTGCCAAAGATGATAGGATAAGGTTATATATTAAACGTTAACAGAAGTTCGAAAGAAGTTGATTTCAACCCTCATGAATGACTTTGAGGGGTTAAAAATTATATTATATTGGATTAGGACCCACTTTTATGACCTCATATTAACTTAGTAACTTAACTTACTAACTTTAGATACCCTGTCTCCAAACATAATCACCTTTTGAAACACTAAGGGTTAGGATAGCACATGAATTTTGGGGGGGTGCAAGGCAGCCCATAACAAGCATCTGTGGGTATACCTTAGAGATATTGCAGGTTCATTTCCAGACCACTGCAATAAAACAAACATTGCAATAGATGAGTCACACAAATGTTTTTGTTTCTTGGCGCCTATTAAAGTTATGTTTACACTATAAAACTATTAAATATGCAGTATGGCTAAAAAATAATGTGCCTACCTTGATTTAAAAATAATTTATTGCTAAAAATGCTAATGATCACCTGAGTCTTCAGCATAATCTTTTTGCTGGTAGAGAGCCTTGCCTCCATGTTGATGACTGCTGATTGATCAGGGTGGTGGTTGCTGAAAGTTGGGGGTGCTTGTGGCAATTTCTTAAAATAAGATAACAACAAAATTTTCCCCATCAATTAACTTTTTCTTGCATGGAAAATTTCTCTGTAGCATGCAATTTTTTTTTTTTTTTTTTTTTTTTTGAGACGGAGTCTTGCTCTGTCGCCCAGGCTGGAGTGCCGTGGCCGGATCTCAGCTCACTGCAAGCTCCGCCTCCCAGGTTCACGCCATTCTCCGGCCTCAGCCTCCCGAGTAGCTGGGACTACAGGCGCCCGCCACTTCGCCCGGCTAGGTTTTTGTATTTTTTAGTGGAGACGGGGTTTCACCGTGTTAGCCAGGATGGTCTCGATCTCCTGACCTCGTGATCCACCCGTCTCGGCCTCCCAAAGTGCTGGGATTACAGGCTTGAGCCACCGCGCCCGGCCTAGCATGCAATGTTTTTTAATAACATTTTACCCACGTAGAACTTTTTTCAAAATGGACTCAACCTCTCAAACCCTACCACTGTTTTATCAACTCAGTTTATATAATATTCTAAATCCTTCATTTTTATTTCAATAATGTTCATAGCATCTTCACCAGGAGTGGATTCCATTTCAAGAAACCACATTTTTAGTCCATTCATAAGAAACAACTCCTCATTCTTTAAAGTTTTATCCTGAGATTGCAGCAATTCAGTCACATCTTCAGGTTCCACTTCTAATTCCTGTTCTCTTGCTGTTTCAACCACACCTGCAGGTGCTTCCTCCACTGAAGTTTGAACCCCTCAAAGTCATTCATGAGGGTTGAAATCAACTTATTTTGAACTTCTGTTAACGTTTGATATGATTTGGCTCTGTGTCCCTACCCAAATCTCATGTTGAATTGTAATCCCCACATGTCGGGGCAGGCGCCTGGTGGAAGGTGACTGGATCCTGGGGGCTGACTTCTTTGCTGTTCTCCTGATAGATAAAGTTCTCATGAGATCTGATTATTTGAAGGTGTGTAGCACTTCTGAAACTGACTTTGCAAAAATAATAACTGAGGAAATTACGATGAGAGAAATCAGACCTAACTGACTCTATCTTGCTTCTAACCCTTAAGCTGTCCTTTTTTACTCCTGGGCATAGACCGAACTAACTTTGGGAAGGAATTCAGTTCATGGTTTGACTCTGAAACAAAATTGATAACAGCCTTTTCCTGAAAAGGCCCCCTTCTTGCCTGGGGTCCAGTCTGCCTTTGCAGTACCAACAAATTAGCTACAAGATTTGAAATTACAATTTAGGGGTCATACAGCCTCTGACTCCAAGAGTCTGAACCTCCCCACATTGCTCCTGGGGATAATGTCACTGTTATAAAACCTAAGATCAGTGCTTGAGATATTTTGTAGACCCTGTACTTGATGGATCAGCTGACATCACCCAGACTGGTAATCTGGCCCATCCAGTTCTGCCATTGCACCCAGAAACAGAAGACATTAAGAAAACCAAATTTCTGTGGTTTTGGTGCTGTGGCTCATGCCTGTAATTCCAACACTTTGGGAAGCTGAGTTGAATGGATCACTTGAGGTCAGGAGTTCAAGACCAGCCTGGCCAACATGGTGAAACTTCATTTCTACTAAAAATACAAAAAAATTAGCCTGGCATGATGGTGCATGCCTGTAATCCCAGCTACTTGGGAGACTGAGGAAGGAGAATTGCTTGAACCCGGGAGGTGGAGGTTGCAATAAGTTGAGATTGTGCCATTGCACTCCAGCCTGGGTAACAGAGTTGGATTCTGTCTCACAAAAAAAAAAAAAAAAGGAAAGAAAAGAGAAGAAAAGAAAACCCAACTTTGAACCGCTATGATTCCATCTCCAACCTGACCAATCATCACTCCCCACTTCCCAAGCCCCTACCCACCAAATTCTCTTTAAAAAGTCTGGTCCCTGAATGCTCCAGGAGACTGATTTGAGTAATTACAAAACTTTGGTCTCCCACACAACCGACTCTGCGTGAATTACTCTTTCTCCATTGTAATTCCCCTGTCTCGATAAATTGATTCTGTCTATGCAGCAGGCAAGGTAAACTCATTAAAGGGTTACACTTCCTTCCTTGCCCTCTGTCTCCTGCCACCATGGTAAGACATATTGTTTTCCCTTCGCCTTCTGCCATGACTGTAAGTGTCCTGAGGCCTCCCAGTCATGCTTCCTTACAGCCTGTGGAACTGTGAGCCAATTAAACCTCTTTTATTCATAAATTATCCAGTCTCAGGTAGTTCTTTATAGCAGTATGAGAATGGACTAATACAATGCTGATATTTTGACCTTCGTCCATGAATTACAAATCTTAATGGTATCTAGAATGGTGAATCCTTTTCAGAAGGTTTTCAATTTACTTTGCCCAGATCAGAAGAATCACTATCTATGACAGCTAATGCCTTATGAAATGTATTTCTTAAATAACAAGACTTGAAAATTGAGATTACTTCTTGATCCATGGGTTTTAGAATTAATATTGTGTTAGCAGGTATGAAAACAGCATTAACCCTCTAGTATGTCTCCATCAAAGCTCTTGAGTGACCAGGTGCATTGTCAATGAGTAGTAATATTTGGAAACAAATCTTTTTCTCTGAGTAGTAGGTCTCAAATGTAGGCTTGAAATATTCAGTAAATAATGCTGTAAACAGATGTTCTGTCCTCCAGGCTTTGTTTTTCCATTTGTAGAGCACAAACATAGTAGATTTAGCATAATTCTTAAGGGTCTTAAGATTTTTTGAATAAGTGAGTATTGGCTTCAATTTAAAGTCACCAGCTACATTAGCCCGTAAGAAGAGAGTCAGCCTATCCTTTGAAGCTCCGAAGCCAGGCATTGACTTCTCTTTTGCTATGGAAGTCCTAGATGACATCTTCTGCCAGTAGAAGACTGTTTTATTTACATCGAAAATCTGTTGTTAAGTGTAGCCACCTTCATCAATGATTTTAACTAGATTTTCTGGATAACTTACTTCAGCTTTTCCATCAGCCCTTGTTGCTTCATCTTGCACTTTTCTGTTACAGAGACACCTTCTTTCCTTAAACCTCATAAACTAAATTCTGCTAGCTTCAAAATTTTTGTCTGTAGCTTCCTTACCTCTCTCAGCCTTCATAGAATTAAACTCTTAGAGCCTTTCTCCGGACTAGGCTTTAGCTTAAGGAAATGTGGCTGGTTTGATCTTCTATCCAGACCACTAAAACTTTGTCCGTATCGGAAATAAGGTTATTTCACTGTCTTATCATTCACTTGTTCACTGGAGTAGCACTTTTAATTTCCTTCAAGAACTATTCCTTTGCATTCACAATTTGGCCAACTGGCACAAAAGGCATAGCCTTCCTCACTAAGCTTGATCATTTTTAGCTTTTGATTTAAAGTGAGAGATGCGTGACTCTTCCTTTCACTTGAACATTTAGAGGCCATTGTAAGGTTATTAATTGGCCTAATTTCTATATTGTTGTATCTCAGGGAATATAGAGGCCTGAGGAGAAGGAGAGAAAAAGGAGAATGGCTGAATAATGGAGCAGTCAGAACACACAACATTTATTGGTTAAGTTCACTGCCTTATATGGGTGCAGTTCATGGCCTTCACTAATTACAATAGTGACATCAAAGATCACTGATCAGAGATCACTGTAGCAGATACAATAATAATAATATAAAGTTTGAAATATTGGGAAAATTATCAAAATGTGATGTAGAGACACAAAGTGAGCCCATGCTATTGGAAAAATAGCACTGATAGACTTGTTCAAAGCAGGGTTGCCACAACCTTCAGTTTTTAAAAAGCACACTATCTGGGAGGTACAATAAAGTGAAGTGCCATAAAATGAGGTATGCCTGTTACTTGCTTCAGACAGTATTCAGAGATGCTAGAGATACGGCAATGAATGAAAACAGGGGAGAGGGGAGGTGAGTATTAATAATGATAAATTATAGGAAGACAGCAAATGACAGGTTGCATAGTTAGAAGTTTCCTTGAATGAGAGGAGGGGCTTTGGGAAAGTCTTGCCCCTCCAAGCCACGTGATAAGGAAGCTACATTCTGCAACTTTCTTGCTGCCCTTCCCATGCCCACTTGAGGTGGAGATGTTCTCTCCTTTCTGCTTTCTGATAAGCCTCTAGCATTGTGTTTTCCTCATTATGTCGAATTTGTGTGTGTGTGTGTGTGTGTGTGTGTGTGTGTGTGTGTGTGTGTGTCTGAGCTGCTCTGGAATATGGTGCAGTGCCTGGCATGTAGAAGATGCTCAATAAATCTTTGATGAATAAATGAATAAAACGGGAACAGGCTCTGCCCTGTAGGCTTTGCAGTCAGGATTATGTGGAATTAGGCTATGGGTGAGGCAGAATTATAAAAGCAGCGGAAAACTCAAAAATCTGGGACATCTGAAAGCTTCTTGTCTGCTTCCCTGCCATCAGTAGCAGGGTTTCTGCAATGCAAAGGTGGATAAAACTTTTGTTGGCTGGTTAAAATAAAATGTGAAGAGTAAACATTTTATTGTAGTTTTTAATTGTGAGGCTTTCTGCAAGAATGGGGGAGAGACAGCTCTGTTTACTCACAAAGGTAAGCCTGAAACTATGATTTCATTTTCAGTGCAAGGAATATAGGGAGAGTGGAGAAGGTAAGTTGGGATATTAGGGGGAATAGTACAAGTACAATTTATTGAGTTCTTACATGCCTGGCACTTTGTTCAACTCTTCACATATGTGATTTCATTTAATCCTCATGTCAGCAGGACAGTTCAGAATGCCTTCATTTTGAGTACCAAGAAACTGCTCAGAGTGTTTGAATAACCAGCTCCAGGACACACAGCTTTCCCATCTCAGAGCCAGGATCTGTTTGGGCCCTTCTGACTTCATTGTGCCTGCTCTTGCCCTCCCCGCTTAGATTCCCTTTCTCCAAAGATGCCTCAGTCGTCTCTTCTTGTCCCTCGCATTATTTCCTTCCACAATTTCCCCTTTGTACAACCTTGAGCTGTGATCTGGTACTTTGCATCTTAGCTAAGCTCTGGCTCACAGATTTTAAATCAAGAGAAGACATTAACAAACCTGTACACACATGGTTGAGTTAAGAAGTTGTTTTTGTCTTTGCAGAGCTTTGTACTCATGTAGAAGACAAAAACCAAGGCAATTAACTTTCAAGAAATTACATCGCCAAATTTTGCTCTGTGAAATAGTCAATGCATGAATCTTTCTCTGAAATAGTCAATGCATGAATCCTTGGTTGACTGAAGTTAACTGAAGCTGGATCTAACTTACTGCACAGAGATCTGTGCTGATCTGTAGACAGTGCAAGCCATCAGGGTGAAAAAGAGGCCAGTCCTTTCTGAGTCTGTACCTGAGACTGAAAATTGCTTTGATGAGTTTGTGACCTGATAGGACAAAATACCCCAGAATTTGGTAGCTCAAGTTCTTTAAAAGTTTTGACTACAAGGTGATTATCTGCCTACCTCTCTTTGAACTAGCCTGTCCTATATTAATAACCTCACCAACATCTTTCTTCATCTACCATCTTTGCGTTGCAAGGTAAAAAAAAAAAAAAAAAAAAAAAATTGATAGAAGAGATGCATTTGCCCAAGTTAGGATGCTTAAAGTAGTTTCTCTTCTTGATATGCTTTCTGGCATCCCATGGAATGTAATCACCTGGAATGTGATGAAGGTTAGAGCACCTATCTATAAAAATATGCCCAACTCTGTCATCTTATATGTGTATCCTATTCATAAAAATATTGCCAATAAGAGAATCATACATATCAAATAAGAACATGCTTTAAAATGTGTAGGGTTGAAAAGGAAAAAAAAAGAACATTCAAGGGCAGTTGTAATTTGAAATACAGGGCTATGTTCCAGGCAAAGAGAGGGAAAAAGGGTTTATTTATTTCGCAATTATTTTTTATTTGTTTTAATATTTTCCTTTCTCCATGAGGTTCTCTTCTGAGTCTTGTCCTTCCAAGATTGTACTCTGCATTCCTTTGAAAAATCCAACATGATCTATTTCATGAGGAATAACCTTAGCTGGAAAATTGAGAGAGATATCGCCTGTGTGCACTGTTAAGCCATGACTCCTTGTAAGGTTTAAATGGGACCAAATCTTTAGTTTGCTGCAGGTCACTGGGCCCTCAGCCAAGATTCTAGGGTCAGATGCAGTTTGGAATTTAGGATTATTTAAATTTTGGGAAAGCAGCTCATTGTATACAGTAATCTGGTTGTACTACTTCTTCAAAAATTATATTAATTATCACACAAAGTGGGCTAAAAGCTGTCAGTAAAAGGTTAGGTTTTGCAGCCAAATGAGTCTTGAAGAAAGCTTCCAATTTTTAATTTGCTGAGTATTCTGGATTTTGGAATTCCAAAGAAGGAATTGTGGATCTGTAGTGTATAATCAGAAGAAGATACAGGCTTTCTAATCTCATTTCCAGGCCATCAGCTGCCCTGGCAAAAAAATTAAAAAATAATAAAAAATAAATGTCCTCTGGAGAAAACTCCTTGCAGAGAGACCTAAGACTCTGTCCATCACCACCCTCCTCAATTAAGCACACTGGAAATCTGTGCAATTTGGATTCTGTCTCGGGGAAATCTCTTCCCCGTCCTCTACCCTCTGTCCTGTGTTTTCTTCCTCAATTTAAAATGGTAGGAATTTTAGACAGGGGAAAATGGAATTTGGTGTTTTTATTTTTTAATTTATTTTTCTTTATTCTTTACAAAAGTCATGTACATTTATGGAAAAATCAGATACACCACCACCAATAAAACGGGTTTTAAGTCACCAACCACCCAATGATAATGTCATGAGCTTGCTATATATACATATATATACGCACACATATATATGCTCATTCTCTCTATATATGTATATATGTGTTTGTGTGTATATATATACACACATATGTATGTATCTTTCCAGATTTTTATTTTTCTAAGCATGTAGAAAAGGCATTCTTTCAGTCCAATTAATTAATTCTACACAAAATTCTGTAATGGAGAACTTTTAGAAAATTACCACTTTACAAAAATGATATGTGTTTTCAGCAGGCAGTCATAAATTAAGAATTAAAAAATTTGAATCTCATCATAAATATTTTGCAGTTGGAAATGGGGCATACTTTTTTATGCTACCTTTTATTTAGGATCTGTGTTAACTTCTTGTTAATCTTCTTGAGAATATATGTATAACCCCTGAGAATCCCACTGCAGAGCCTCAGAATGAGGCTATATCCCCAACATGATGGCAAGACTTTTGGCTTCTTTAAAATTTGACATATAAACTAGAGAAAGAGAGAGCAAATATATTTCGAAATATTAGAAATGGAAGGAAATGTGGAAATCCATTTTGTAACAGACAACGAAATTGGGAGTCACGGGTGGCCCATTCAGCTCAGCAACACTAGGTACTAATGCCTGAATTCAGATCCTATTTCCCTTATTGGGCAAATCACTTAACTTTTCTGAGCTTCAGTTTCTTAAACTGGAGGAGAGGTAATACCCATGCCTACTCTTAGGGCATCATAAGGATGAAATGAGGTAGCACACTTAGAGAGTGAAGCATTGTGCATAGCTGTGAGAGAGATCCCAGGAAGTTTAGTTTTGTCTGTTAGTGTCAGACCTGGGAGTGGGACTCAGGCCTTTATACTTTCAGCCAGGGCTCTTCCCCAACATTAGTCAGGGAGGACTGGGGCAGCAGTACTTGAGGAATAGTCTTCAGAATGGTGCGGTGGCAAGAAAGGGCAGAGACAGGGCTAGAGCAACTTGAACATCCTCACTGCCTGATATAGTTTGGATGTGTGTCCCCACCAAATGTCATGCCGAAATGTGATCCTCAATGTTGGAGGTGGGGCCTGTGAGGAGGTGGTTGGGTCATAGGGGTAGATCCTTCATGAATGTCTTGGTGCTGTCCTAGTGATAGTGAGTGCGTTCTCACTCTGAGTGTATGCAAGATCTGGTTGTTTGAAAGAATACAACACCTCCTCCTCTCTTGCTACATCTCTCATCATGTGAATCACCTGCTCCTCCTTCACCTTCCACCATGATGGAAATCTTCCTGAAAGCCTCACCAGAAGCAGATGCTGGCACCATACTTCCTACACAGCCTGCAGAATCCTGAGCCAAATAAACCTTTTTCCCTTGTAAATTACCCAATTTCAGGTATTCCTTTATAGCAATGCAAATGGCCTAACACACCTCCTCCTTTTCTTTCTTTAAAACAATCACTGCAAAGAGTGAGAAGCTGTACAGACCATCTTTCTTTTATTATACGAAACTTGAACCATGTATAGAAGGTTAGGTTTCTCAATGATAGTCTCTCAGAACAATGGGGGTGGGCCATCCCCTAGTGCTGTAGTTTGATGTTTATTCCCCCAAACTTAATGCTGAAATTTGACTACCAATGTTGAATGTGAGGCCTAATGGGAGGTGTTTGGGTCATTGGCTAAGAAAATTAGTACTAAGAGTTAGGGTGTTGCTATAAAGATACCTGAAAATGTGGAAGTGGCTTTGGAACTGGCTAATGGGCAGAATTTGGAAGAGTTTGGAGGGCTCAGAAAAAGACAGGTAGATTAGGAAGAGTTTGGAACTACTTAGAGATTGGTTAAGGAGTTGTGACCCAAACGCAAGTAGATATATAGACAGTAAACGCCATGCTGATAAAATCTGATGGAAATGAAGAACTTATTGGGAAATGAAACAAAAGTCATACTTTTACGTTTAAGCAAAGAACTTGGGTGCATTATGTCCATGCCATAAAAATTTGTGGAAAGCCACACTTGAGAGTGATGACCTAGGATATCTGGTGGGAGTAATTTCTAAGTAGCAAGGCACTCAGGAAGTGGCATGTCTACTTTTGATCGCTTACAATAAGATAATGACAGTGAAGAAATTACCTAAGGTATAGTTTTAAAAAAGCAGAGTGTAAAAATTTGGAAAATTGGTAGCATTGCCATATGATAGGAAAGGAAACGGCATTTTCAAAAGAGAAATCTACACATGGCATGGAGCAACCACTTGCTAGAGAGATTAGTGTCACCAAAAGGGAGTCAGGTGCTAATAGTGAAAACAACGTGAAAAAGACTCTGAAGTCATTCCAGAAGTCTTCTCCCTTTTGGAGTGGAAATGTTCACCTAATGCCTATACCACCGTTGTATCTTAGAAGTAAATAACTTGGTTTTTTTACTCGTTTGTTAGTTTTTTACAGACTCATAGCTGCAAGAAACTTGCCTTGAGTCTTAGATGCAACTTTCAACTTCGGACTTCTGAGTTGATGCTGGAAAATTTAAGACTTTTGAAGACGACTGAGAGGGATGATTCTATTTGCCACTCTCAGAAGAACATGAGTTTTGGGGGACCAGGAGTGGAATTCTATAGTTTGGATGTTCATCTCCCCAAACCCCATGTTGAAGTTTGACCCCCAGGGTTGGAGGTGGGGCCCCATGGGAAGTGTTTGGATCGTAGGGAGGATCCCTTATGAATGGCATGGTGCTCCTCACAGCAGTGAATGAGTTCTTGCTCACTCATTCGTTCTGCTCACTCACTATTAGTTTCCACAAGAGCTGGTGCTTAAAAAGAGCCTGGCACCTTTCCTCTCACCCTCTCTTGCCTCCTTTCCTGTCATGTGATCTCTGCACACACCGACTCCCCGTCACCTTCTGCCACAAGTGGAGGCAGCCTGAAGCATTCACCAGATGCCCAATCTTCCCACCAGCAGAATCATGAGCCAACGAAACCTTTTTTTCTTTATGAATTACCCAGCCTCTGGTATTTCTTTATAGTGATACAAATGGACTAAGACATCTAGGATGTAGGGGAATGAGATAAAGATGATTTTGGAAGGAAGTCATGGCGAATGTATGGGAACCCATCCGTAAGGTAGGCACTTACCCTGAGAGAATAGCGTTTCCACCTAGACATGGCTAACATTTTTGTAAAATTAACATGAAATGTGAAATGTGTAGTCACTGTGCTTGGCAGTAATGTGTAGATTTCCTCAATATTATGTGAACATTGGCATTTAATATCAGCTTGCTACTTGAAAGATGCAGAAAACACAATAAAATTTGACTTAAAACTGATGACTGAAGAAACAAAGACATAGAACATAAACATAGATGTATCTGGCTGGAGGAAATATGAACAGCCTTTGTGTGGTTTGAAATACACATGCACACACACGAATGCAAGTATACAACACACAAATGTGAGTATGTGTACACACATGCGCACAAACAAGCAATAGCATCTTCTAAATTTCCTGGTGATCTGACAGATTAGAGAATTGGTGGTGCACTCCTAATGTATGATTTGCTAACCATGTGATCAATTTTATTTGCCAAATATCCTTTAATTATAAGATCCATCATCTCATTTTTATTTTTTTTAATGAGAGTGCCACAAAAAAGGAGCTGGGTTTGTAACAACCAGGTCCTGTCTTCTAATTATATTTACTATTAGATTTCAGGAAATTTTAAATATTCTCTGAGTCTGGAGAATTCAAAACTCTCAAGCCTCTTGGAAGATTGTGATATATAACCTTAATTTACTTAAAGGAAATCTCTAATAAGGTCCAATAATTTGTAGCCTGATACTAATTTTTATGCAATGTTGAGATGGCCATTCATCCTTTCCCCAGGGAAGTTCTAGGGGAAAAGGTGCCAGGCTAAATCACAAATGGAATTAGTTTGCAGGCTGGAATGACATTTCTTTCTTTTTTTTTTTAAAGCCGCACTATTCCTCTTCATTTCATTAGCTATTGTTTGGAATAGCATGCTTGGTAATCTCTTGTGGGAGGAGAAAAGAATTTGGAGTTTAAATATAGTTTGGGATCAGTAAAAAGTAGAACATTACTCAATGAAAGGAAGTAAAGGATCCTAAGATTCTTCTTCTGTTTATTAAAGACTTGGGGAAAAGCTGTAAGCAAAGGAAAGAAGAGAAAGACTGAGTTTTTATTATCTGTTTTTTAAAAATTCCATCCATGTTTAAACAGTTAAATGTATTTTACATCCTTTGCAGGAATTAATCCATTAGGGTCTTCAGAAATTCTCTTCTTGGGTGTGTTTTCTTGACATATTTGGAATGAGTGCTAGTGCAAATGGAGAATTTATAAGAAAACCCCAAACTGGAGATAACAAAACCAAAAATACAAACCATGCAGCCTTAACAGTGTTTCAAACTTCCATGAATCAAATCTAAAATGAATATAGGAAAATACTTACTTTCCTCTTTGCAAGAATGAACAGGCAGGCAAACCCACTTCTTCCTCTACTGGGAGGGGAAGAAAGTCCATTAAATCACATTTTAGGTCCTTTAAAAAGGGCATTTGGAACCTACACCCATGCTACGAGTGCCACTGTGCTCTTGCTTTAAATGTCCCAATGTGTTTTCGAGTGCTGGGTTCATCCCAGCCTTTCGCAGACGTGCACGCACATCTAATCCAGCAGTACAAAGCTGCCGGAGCCCTACCCCCAGGAGGCTCTGAGCTCCTGGCAGAATCTCAGCTTTTCTGAATAAGATGGAAATTTATTAGGAGGAAATTATTCTGGTGTCTTCAGAAATACAACATTCCTGATAAAAAATCTTGCTCCTGACAGCAGACTAACAAGATACATTTGTTAGTGGTTTCTGTTCCTGGGAATCAGCGGTCGATGCCCTGCCCTTTTATTGTATCGTTTGAGGGAGATGCATGCAGTGACAAGCATGATTTAAGTTCTGCATTTTACAAACATTGGAATTGTGAAATATTGCCATGTACTCTGCTGAATGTACGCTACATGCCATAGCCCTGCAGAGGGAAGGAGTGGTGACACTTGGCACATAGTAGGTGAACAGTAAATTATTGGTCTTTTTAAATTTTCATAGTAAATACAATGCCTGCCTTCAGAAAGCTCATAGCCTGACAGACAGAAAAACAGATCACTTCAGATACTGGTAATTCGCTGATGGTCTTTGTACTGCCAGATATATAGGTTACTCTCAAGAAAGCCTCTTAGAAAGCTTAGCTCTTATTTATTTCAGGAACTATTGTCACAAGCTTAGTTTTCTGATTTCCTATTTATTTTAGAAACTATTGTTACAAGCTCAGTTTTCTGATTTCCTATTTAGTTATACATTAGAAGCAGCAATTAAGAAAAGCTAGAACTTGCTAAAAGCAGTTGTAAAAGCAGGGACACAGAGGTATACCAGCCGCTGTGAGGGTAAGAAGCTTTGCTCTCTTATACCAGAGAGAAAAGAAGGAGGCAGAAAAACTGGAATAATCTGACCAAAGAATTCAGATACCATAGAATTTTTGGGGTAATTTGAAACAGAAGTCTACAGAGGTATATTACATCTAAATATGTGAAGGACATTTGAGTACGCAGGTCCTATTTTATATAGTCACATTTATGACTCTTAATTGAAAAAAAAAGGCTCAAATGTGTTCAGAATGGTCTATTTATGAAAAGAATAAGGAAATATTTGATTCTTTTAAGAAAAATTAAAAAATGATCAAATGTGCAAGTGTTGGCACTTTAAAAGGATATTTCATTATTTGGACAATTTACGGATATGCTTTTCGCATTATCCACATTACCAGGTAAATTAGATTTCACCATGTTAGAGAGAAAAGTAGATCATGGCCTTAAGCAGAGTTTAGTATGTTGTATAATTGTAAAGAAGAAAAAAGATGTGGATTATTTTCTACTAATTATAGTTAGCAGAACCCTCTACATATTTTCAGTAAAGATGCAAACATAGTTATTGAATATTTAGGATTATGTATTAGTTTCCTGTTACTGCTGCAACACATTAACACAAACTTGGGTGGCTTAACACAGCACAAATGTATTCCCTTCCAGTGCTGGAAGTCAGAAGTCTGAAATCCGTTTCACTGGACAAAAGTCAAGATGTTGGCAGGGCTGGTTCCTTCTGGAGCCTTTGAGGGAAGAATTTGTTTCCTTGCCTTTTTCAGCTTCTAGAGGCTGCCTGCATTCTTTGGCTCATGGCCCCTTCCTGCATCTTCAAAGCCAGCAGCATAGCATCTTCAAATCTCTCTTCATCTCTCCCATGACTTGCATTGTCCCATCATATTTCCTGTTCTGTAGTCAACCCCTCTGAGTCTCTCTTATGAGGACACTTGTGATAACATTTATGGCTCACCCAGATAATGCAGGACAACCTCCTCATCTCAAGAGCCTTAATTTCATTACATCTGCAAAGTGGCTCTGCCATATAAGAAAATATTCGCAGGGTCCAGGGATTGGGACATGGACATCTTTGATAGCTCAGAGCATAAACAAGTAACTGTGGGTAGGGAAAACATTTCATTTCCGTCTGACCCTATATCTCATATTACTCTGATCTTACTCTGCCCATTATCTCATTTTTTCTGTCCCTGCTTTTGAGGAGGAGAAATGACTCAATTTGAATGAGGAGTGTGAAAGAAGAAAGAGGCATCCTTGTCTCAGTCCCTCCCACACCTTCAAGGCTGTGTCCCAGGTTGCAGGGTAGGGGAAGTTGGAAGCCACTTGCCTGTGAATGTTCTCTGATAGGAACTTCATTTTGTCACTGAGGGCTCTGTTTGCATTACTATTTTGTCATATTTCACCATTGATTTAGGTCTCAGGTAAAGAAGAGGGGCACTTTTTCAGGAGATCTCCAATAGTATTACATGCTTATTAGTAAAATTAAAATAACAGACATTTTATAAAGTTGATCTCATAAATTTTCCCTGTAAAGTTAACTGCTGTGAATCTCATTACTGGGTATATACCCAAAGGAACATAAATCATTCTATTATAAAGATACATGCACACCTATGTTCATTGCAGCACTATTCACAATAGCAAAGACATGGAATCAACCTAAGTGTTCATCAGTGCTAAATCAGATAAAGAAAATGTGGTGCATATACACCATGGAATACTATGCAGCCATGAAAAGGAATGAGATCATGTCCTTTGCAGGGACATGGAGTTGGAAGTCATTAACACCAGCAAACTAACGCGGGAACAGAAAACCAAACACCACATGTTTTTACTTGTAAGTGGGAGCTGAATGACAAGAACACATGGACACATGGTGGGGAACAACACACACTGGGGCCTGTTGGAGGGGGTATGGGGGGAGAGAGAGCATCAGGAAGAATAGCTAATGGATGCTGGGCTTAACACCTAGGTGATGGGGTGATCTGTGCAGCAAACCACTATGGCACACGTGTACCTGTGTAACAAACCTGCATATCCTGCACATGCACCTTGGAACTTTAAATAAAACTTTAAGAAAAAAAGATAACTGCTGTGAATACTTTGAAATACATGATTTAAATGCTTGTGTATATTTAAATAATTCTATACACAGCATTTGTAGCTGCCTTTTTCCACTCAATAATATATCATGGTTATCTCTTCATGTTAATATATAGAGATTTCCTTCTTTACAATAGAGGCATTCCATGGTGCAAATGTACCTTTATTTATTTAACTTACTACCTAATCTGTTAGGTGGTACCCAAGTTTTTCCTATTAGAAACAACAGTACAATAAATTTTTATTTTTTCTTTCACAATCCCCAAGGCCATTTGCTAAGTAATTCAACTTCTCCAAGAAAGTTTTATCGACTGTAAAATGGCCTTATCTGTCTCAAATAGTAATAAATAATAACAGAAATATCTATCTCAAAGTATTCTTTTAAGAACTAAACCAGTCAGTAAGTGTGAAATGCTTATCATAACTGGTAGATAATTCAATAAATATTAGCTATTGTTTCATTATTTTTAGTATCACTATTAAACATCTTTTCACATAATCCATATTGATTCCTTTGGATAACTTCTTAGACGTAGAACTACTGAATCAAAGAGTATGCACATTTAACATTTTAAATATATTGCCAATTCTACCTCCAACATGTGACATTATCTTTTCATGTCCCTTCACCAAAACTGGACAGTTTTTAATCTTTGAAAATCTGATTAGATAAAAAATACGTCTCATTCTTTTCATTTTCATTTAGTTAATTAATACTAAGATGAAACTTCCTTATGGCCGTGGTCTATTTTACTTTTCCTTTTAGGATTTTTATAAATTTTTAAATAAATCTTTTCTTTTTATTGATTTGTAGAAGCTGTTTTTATATTAACATTTTCTTATACTTTGAAGCTCATCTATTTTACAAATATTTTCTCACACTTTTCATTTTATTTTATTTTAAGTTCCAGGGTACATATGAGGGCTGTACAGGTTTGTTACATAGGTAAACATGTGCCATGGTGATTTGCTGCATCTATCAACCTATCACCTAAGTATTAAATCCAGCATGCATTAGTTATTCTTCCTGATGCTGTCCCTCCCCCAACACCCTCTCCAACAGGTCCCAGTGTATGTTGTTCCCCACCATGTATTCATGTGTTCTCATCATTCCGCTCCCACTTAAAAGTGAGAACATGTGGCGTTTGGTTTTCTGTTCCTGTGTTTGCTGATGTTAATGACTTCCAGCTCCATGTCCCTGCAAAGGACATGATCTCATTTCTTTTTATGGCTGCACAGTATTCCATGGTGTATATGTACCACATTTTCTTTATCCAGTCTGTCATTGATGGGCATTTGGAATGATTTCATGTCTTTCCTATTTTTCACACACTTTTCCTTTAGTCATCAAGCATATATTATATATTTAATATCTCTAAATGTTTAACAATTTTTTGTGGCATATTTCTAGAAATTCTATAGTAATAATATTTTGAATTATATTTTTAAATGCCAAAAAGTAACTCAAGTAAATATTGAGTTACTCCACCTCCAAAAGTGAATGAATACCATCTTTTCTCATTCATAAAGGATAAGAAGTAAGTTAGTGGATAAGTTTTTCTTAACTTTTAGTTATTCTCTTTTACCTCACTAACTTATTGGCCAGAAAGACATATGAAATAGCAAAACAAATGAAAACTAGCAAATGTTAGGAGCAGGTCCCCCAAAATCTAGCCATAAACTGCCCCAAAACTGGCCAGAAACAAAATCTCTGCAGCACTGTGACATACTCATGATGGCCCTAACACCCACGCTGGAAGGTTGTAGGTTTAGGGGAATGAGGGCAAGGAACACCTGGCCCCCTCAGGGCTGAAAACCGCTTAAAGGCATTCTTAAGCCACAAACAACAGCATGAGTGATCTGTGCCTTAAGGACATGCTCTTGCTGCAGTTAACTAGACCAACCTATCCTTTACTTCGGCCCATCCCTTTGTTTCCCATAAGGGATACTTTTAGTTAATTTAATATCTATAGAAAAAATGTGAATGACTGGTTTGCTGTTAATAAATACATGGGTAAATCTCTGTTCAGGGCTCTCAGCTCTGAAGGCTGTGAGACCCCTGATTTACCACTTCACATCTCTACATTTCTGTGTGTGTGTCTTTAATTTCTCTAGCGCCACTGGGTTAGGGTCTCCCCGACTGAACTGATCTTGGCAAGCAAACATGTATTATCTTGGGTATTTTTCCTTATGGTAAGGAGGCTTATTCCAATTACTCAATGGAAGTAAATATATTGTATTTTATGGTGTGCTACAAAGCACCATGGCATTTAAGACCTCTACCTAAACAAGTTTGAGTGCCACTGCAGCTTCCATGAGTAAGTAGCCAATATGTTAAGAGGATGAATACACACACTTCTTAGCCTGGTTCTTCTCAAGTTTGTCACATTCCAACCACTCTATTATTATTATTATTATTTTGAGGCTGAGTCTCGCTCTGTCACCCAGGCTGGAGTGCAGTGGCATGATCTTGGCTCACTGCAACCTCCGCCTCCTGGGTTCAAGTGATTCTTGTGCCTCAGCCTCCCAAGTAGCTGGGATTACAGGCATGTGCCATCACACCCAGGTAATTTTTGTATTTTTAGTAGATACAGGGTTTTGACATATTAGCCAGGCTCGTCTTGAACTCCTCGCCTCAGGTGATCTGCTTGCCTCACTCTCCCAAAGTGCTGGGATTACAGGCATGAGCCACAGTGCCCAGCCTACTCTGTTCCTTTAAGTCTTATTTTCACCGGCTGTGGTGGCTTACGCCTGTAATCCCAGCACTTTGGAAGGCCAAGGCAGGCAGATCACAAGGTCGGGAGATTGATACCATCCTGGCTAACACGGTGAGACCCTGTCTCTATTAAAAATACAAAAAATGGCCGGGCGCAGTGGCCCAAGCCTGTAATCCCAGCACTTTGGGAGGCTGAGACGGGTGGATCACGAGGTCAGGAGATCGAGACCATCCTGGCTAACATGGTGAAACCCCGTTTCTACTAAAAAATACAAAAAACTAGCCAGGCAAGGTGGCAGGTGCCTGTAGTCTCAGCTACTTGGGAGGCTGAGGCAGGAGAATGGCATAAACCCAGGAGGTGGAGCTTGCAGTGAGCTGAGATCGCGTCACTGCACTCCAGCCTGGGTGACAGAGCGAGACTCCGTCTCAAAAAAAAAAAAAAAAATACAAAAAATTAGCCTGGCGTGGTGGCAGGCACCTGTAGTCCCCGCTGCTTGGGAGGCTGAGACAGGAGAATGGCATGAACCCAGGAGGCAGAGCTTGCAGTGAGCCGAGATCGAGCCACTGCACTCCAGCCTGGGCAACAGAGTGAAACTCTGTGTCAAAAAAAAAAAAAAAAAAAAGTCTTATTTTTAATTATCCAACCATGCCAAATGTCACATGCTGAACTGTGCTCCCCAAAATACGTATGCTGAATTCCTAAGCCCCAGTACCTCAGAATGTGATCTTTTTTGGAAATAGGGTCATTGCAGACATAATTAAGATGAGGTCATACTAGAGGAGTGAACCTCTAATCCAGTATTACTGGTGTCCTTATAGAAAAGGGAAATTTGGAGTCACACATGCAGACAGTGAGAATTCCATGTGAAGATGAAGGCCGAAATTACGTGATGCATCTACAAGCCAACGAATGCCCAAAATTGCCAGCAAACCACAAGAAACTAGGGGAGAGGCATCAAAGAGATTCTTCTTCACAGCTCTCAGAAAGAAGCAATCTTGCCCACACCTTAATCTTGAACTTCTAGTCTCCACAACTGTAAGACAATAAATTTCTAAGCCACCCACTTTATGGTACTTTGCTATGGCGGTCCTATCAAACTAATATACCAGGTTACTCACAAACTCCTCATTACATCTCGAACCTTTCCTTTTTCTAGTTTTTATTTCTGCCTTCCTCAGAACACCTTCCCTTCTTTCAGTTCTCTGTCTGTTCCTCAGAACACCTTCCCTTCTTTCAGTTCTCCATCTAAGGAAATGCTATCCATCCCCCAATGGTCTACCTGCCTTAACATTCCACAGCCAGTCTTACATTTTCAAAGTAAATGCAATAGCAGTGATGCCTGGTAGTCTTGCTTTTAATGACAATGTGGTCATTGATTGGAAGGATATGTGATTAGTGGTTTGGCAGTTGCAGAAGTCGTCTGAGGCCAACACCAAGGCACACTTGTGGCCCTTTCAGGAATAAGCCCATCATGCCGGTGCCTGTCCCAGGCTCACACTGTCCACTGGCCCTGGAAAAGCTTGTAGGAGTCTGCCAGGTTGGACATGATAGAAGGAGATTCCAGTTGCCATAGGTGACTTCCAAAACAATTCTTTCCACAGCTGACCTGAGTGGCCCTTTGGGGCATAGCTGCTCGGCTTAAGCAAGTCGGCCCTCAACCCCAGCAGATCCGCTGTGCAGCTGGAAAAGGGGGTGAACATTTGCTTCTGCCCTGCATGGATAACTTTAAAGGAAACATAGGTTCACTGAATCATAAGGACATTTTACATTAACAGTTTCTAGAAACTGAATCTGAATTACACCCTCTTGTCTATTCTTCGAGGCAGCCACAAAAGGTTTTTTTGCTGGTCTTAAGTCAAACACCACAATCCAGAGGACCCACCATTCCCTAGGTATGAGCGGTCTCTGAGTGGTCTTCCTACTGCTGACCTCTGTTGGCCTGCTTGTGCTTCTTTGTGCCCAAGTCTTGGAGCCCCCTGTACATCCGTGCAGGGTGATGTGAAAGGATGTGCGTTATTTCCTCATCCACCCCTAGACTGTATAGTATAATGCGCCTAATGGTTTATGGGGTCAGATAGCCTGTGTTCGCCTCAGTTTCTTTCTGGGCTGCTCTGCCTAGGAGCTGGGTGACTCTGGGTCCACTAATCAGTCCCTTTCTGCCTCCATTCTCTCATTTGTAAAAGACAATAGGACCTAATTCATGAGACTGTTCTGAGAATTCAGTCAGATAATATGTGCAAACCTCTCAGATGATTACCTAGCCCATGAAATAAAATTTTAGCTGTTACTGTTTTTTATTTTCTATTACCCATAAACTACCTCATAAGATTGGAAGAAATCAAGTAAGATCATATATGTAAAGCAGTGCAGGGTCTGATACACATTATGGTAACCATCAGCATTATATAAAATGATTTGAAGACTGTATATATCTTTTAAAATTTATTTTTATATATAAATTACATATAAATGTATGTATACTCATATATAAATTATTAAAATCTTAATATAATTTGAATGAAATGGTTTGATTGTAATAAGTGATTT
This sequence comes from Theropithecus gelada, assembly GCF_003255815.1. Lineage (NCBI taxonomy): Eukaryota > Metazoa > Chordata > Mammalia > Primates > Cercopithecidae > Theropithecus > Theropithecus gelada. Next base: position 15,855,845 of record NC_037672.1, on the reverse strand, counting down.
ATATATAAATTATTTGAAGACATATATATATATATATATTTGATATTTATCTACTAATTTCTTCAGTCAGCCTTTATTGAGTACCTATTATGTGCTAGGTTTACATTTGTAGTATACAGTTTATCCTAGTGTAGTAGATTGACACTGGGTTTCTCAATCTTTCCAATCATGATTAGTCCTTTTTTCTCTGATCTCTCCTTGTACCTCAGTTTCTTGTGTTATATGTGATTTTGTGATCTTCCTTTATGCACCAGAGTAACTCTGAGTAGATCGTAAACTTCTTGAAGGCAGGTGAATACATTCTCCTATCCTATCCCAAGCAGCTTCACAAAGCCTAGGTCAGTGATCTACTCATGGTAGTGGCTCAGTAAAAGTGTTTTGGGTGGAACTGAAGATTTGGTATCAGAGTCTGTCATCAGCCATGTGATTTTTTGAAAACCACTTAACTGTCATGTGTCTCCGTTTCCTCGTCTCTGAAACAGATGGTTCAGATAGAGGAGAGACGGGCAAAGGTGTCATTTGTTCTGCCACAGCTGATGAATACGTAGCGGCTTCTTGGAGTAGAGGATCCAACTGAGCTATGGACTGGGATAGAAAAAGGCCATTACCTCCCATCAGTAGCTGCCATGGTGAAAGCAGGGAAGGACCAGGGGCAACTCCAAGGTGCTTTCTAGAGAGACAATTCTACATTTTTATGTGCTATGCTTATTCATCACTGTGTCCTTTCCCTTTTATTTGACACATACTGAGCATACAGCATTATTCAAATTTTGAAGGAGCCTTTTTTCTTTCATCCTTAGTATTCTAAAACTCAAAGGGATTTATAGCCTGTAGAAACTTGTCCATTTAAAACCAGTGACACCAGATGGTCCCCAACAAAATATATAATTACTTCTGACTTGAGTTAACAATCCAAGCAATGAACTCCTGAAGAGGTAATTGGGAGACATTTGTGTTTTTGACAATTTTGAAAATGACTTTTATTTTTTAGCAAATAAATAACTGTGGTATTTTCAGGAATATACTTTTGTTGTAGATTCTTTTAAAATGCTCATGATCTAAAAGAAGAATATCAAAAAACACCCATCATTCTACTGCCCCAAGGTATTTGTTATTAAAAGTTCACGCTGCCATTTCAGACTTTTTTCCTATTGTTACATGTTGCATATATATAAATATACATTTTAGACTAAAGGAGAATTATACCATTCTTTCTGTTTTATTATCTTTATTCTATCAATTTATAATGAACATCATTTTATCTTTCTATGTCAATAAACATACATATGTTAAATTATTTTAAACTTGAATTATTTCATGGTATTGTGTTGGGACTTTGGGAGGACCCTCCAAATAGCAACCATCTTTCTTACCTGAGTTCTGAATTATTTGAGAAATGAATATCACCTTCATTCCTGATGATGATGGTGCAGCAGCTATTAGCTGAAGACTGGTAGACTGATTGATACAGAACCCCAGAATTAGACAGAATTCCCTCCCCAGCCCCAGGCAGCACTAAACAGGCAGGTGTGGTTCCCATAGAGAACAAGAACCTCTGCAAGCATCTCATTCCCAAGACATGGGAGGGAGGGACTGGCTAAGCACGTCCAGTTGATTGTTTCCGAACTCATCAATGAGAAAAGTCACCCCTGATTTTCTTTGGAAGAGTAAGAAAGGGGATAGAGAGGAATAGAGGTTACTTTAGTGGAGCTCCCTCCATATCAAAGGAAACATCAGAAATAGAGAAGCTGCCCCCAAGGTATGCATATGCCATAATTTATACAACCAGCCCTTATGAGACATTTGGCTTGTTTCCAATCATTCCATTATATCACAAATTATTTTATCTGGACATGATTATTGTCCCCCATAGGTACAAAAGGGATGCTCACTGTTGTCTGGGATCATGTGGTTAGTGTTGGACATGCACTTTGAATTCAAGTTCTCCTGACTCCAAAGCTCAATATCCCATCCCTCCAAGGTGAATGAGAGGTTACCTTGATCAGGGCTTCAGGCAGCTATGGGAAAAGGCTTGATGGCTAAGGTGGGATTTACTGCGTCTTAACTATAGATATAGAACAACTGGGAAACTACCCAAGGATCTAAAACAAATGTGTAATGATCTGGTGCAGACCAGGTGTAAATGGGGCAAGTGAATGATCTCAGCAGGATGGAGTGAGGTAGGGCAAGATTCCAGGAAGAGGAGACTTTCTGTGCTGCCAGCCAGCCTGTAAGCACTGAAGACTGTCCTTGAACTATCTCTCTCCAGCCTGTAAGCACCGAAGACTGTCCTTGAACTATCTCTGTAAAGGACTGACCTGCTTCAGTTCAACTGACAGTGGCCACGCCTTATCTCCACTTTCTGTAAGATGTCAAGAGAAATTACAGACACGTGTCTGCAGAGCCCAAGTCCCTGAGGCTTTTTTATTGGAAACTTTGTCATAGAGAAAGCAGCACCCAAGTGTCAGTGATGAGACTCAACTCAGATGGCAGGGCTTGGCAGCCTTCCTCATACACTGCCAGTTTGATCTGAAGATGGATGTTTCATTGACAGCAGGCACTTCTGGTGTGTCAAATCCCACACTAACAGATCGCTCTCGTTTTCTAGTTTCTGGCCTAATGGTCTGCAGTGTGTAAGTAATTTTTCCCGCCCTTCTTCGTGTCTCAAAGCCCTGCTGTTTGCTCTAAGGTGAGATATAGTCACAATCTTGCTTTTATGTCAAATGTATGATGTGCTTTATTTAGCTGGGATCTGCTAAGATGCTGTAGGTAATTCTTTCCCTGAGCATCCCTTGGCTGGATTGTTTTGTAACAAGTCTTGATTGAATACTGGTGGTTTGATTCAGGGAGAAAAGCGAAACTACCCAATAGATAAAGGAAGCAGATGGGTATGCAAAGGCAGTGGGCAGCTCTGGTTCAGAACTGAGCTTAAGGAGAACACAAGGAGAAATGGACCAGAACCTCAGGAGTGCAAATGACAGGGGACCCATTCATTCCTCTGTTGATTTCTTCTAGCCTGCAGGTAGTAGGTGCTTAGTGTATGTGAGGCTCTGTGTTAAGAACTGCTTTATGTAATGTGCCTGAATGATACAAAAAAGAGTAAAACAAATTCCCTGTTCTCAGAGGCTTGTGTATAAGATGTATGTACAGCTATTAAATGAAACAATATGGTGCATGTGTAATAGAACAGCTTGTTGGGATGTTTTTTGTTTTGTTTTGTTTTGTTTTTGTTTTTGTTTTTGTTTTGAGACAGGGTCTCACTGTCTCCCAGGCTGGAATACAGTGGTGAGATCACTGCTCTCCGCAGTCTTGACCTTCTGGGCTCAAGTGATTCTCCCACCTAAGCCTCCCAAGTAGCTGGGACTACAGGCACGCACCACCATGCCTGGCTAGTTTTTCTGTAGTTTTGGTAGAGATGGGGGTTTTGCCATGCTCTCCAGGCTCGTCTTGAACTCCTGGGCCCAAGTGATCGCCTGCCTTGGCCTCCCAAAGTGCTGGGATTACAGATGAACGTTCATTTGAGTCTTGTCTCCACTCTTTTTACCACCTGTCTCAGAGAGTTGCTTGAACCTCCCATTCTCTCTTGCCCTGGGGAAGGGTTCTGTTGAAGAGAGCAAGGTAGTGAAGCAGTATGCAGGGTAAGTAATGGTCAACCCTGCCTTAGGTTACGAGTGTCATAGAGAATGAGATTAAGCCTAATGAATTTGTTAAATGAACTTATGGATATATATTTTTAGTTTTAATAATTATTGAGCATAACCTTCAAGTTGGGCATTTCATTTCTGTAATTTTATTGTAGTTGTTGTAGTAGTTGTTACTGTTGCCCCCCTTAAAGAGATGGGTAAACTGAGGCCTGAGAGTTTTAAAAACTTTTTCCTATTCTCACTGTTGGTTAATAACAGAGATAGAATTTGAGTCTATGCTTGTCTCCATTTCAGTCACTTTTCGTGGATAAAAGTTTTGGATGTTGGAACTGCAAGCAGTTCCTTGCATTTCATCAAGAATCAGTCACACTGTTGTTCTAAGTATGCAGAAGCTATAATCTATGGACTTGAGAACTGAGCAAAAGGAAGACAGACTGGTTGGTATAGCCAAAAGAAGGTGATTGATTGCTTTTAAAAAATTATTTAGTTGGCCGGGCACAATGACTCATGCCTGTAATCCCAGCACTTTGGGAGGCCGAGGCAGGAGGATCACTTGAGGCCAGGAGTTCAAGACCAGTCTAGCCAACATGGTGAAAACCCATCTCTACTAATAACTGAAAAATTAGCCAGACCTGGTGGTACACACCTGTAATCCCAGCTACTTGGGAGGCAGAGGCATGAGAATCCCTTGAACCTGGGAGGCAGAAATTGCAGTGAGCCGAGATCATGCTACCATACCCTCAGCCAGGGCAACAGAGCAAGACTGTGTCTCAAAAAACAAAACAAAACAAAAAACATTGAGGTAGTTAGTTATTTTGATATGGCGGTCTCGTTATATTGCCCAGGCTGGTCTTGAACTCCTGACCTCAAGTGATCCTTCCTCCTCAGCCTCCCTAGTAGCTAAGATTACAGGCCTGAGCTTCTGCTCGCACTGATTCACTGATCTGGAGTTTGATCTCACCTCCATCTTTAACTCTTCTGTAATTTTGAACCAGTTATTTCTCCCTTTGTGTTTCACTCTTCTCATTTACAAAATGAGAACTTTGATCTGACAGACCCTCTGATCTCTGCCCATGGAAAGTGCATTAAAAAGGGGGTTCAGATCAATTATGTAAGAAGCAAGAATTGCAATTCTTGAGTGTAGACTTCAGAAGAATGACGGAGCCAAAGACTTCACTTTTAGAAAAGACATATTACTTTGAGAATATATTTACTGTCTTATCTATCTTCAGAGGCTGGTACCTAGAGCAGCCCAACACATAGTAAGCTCTCAATAAATACTTACTGGCTGCATACGATTTATATTGCAGGAGCTAAAATTTGAGTCACATGTTAAAGGAGAATGTGGTTGATATTAAAGTTAGGATGATTAAAGTTAGTGATATTAAAGTTAATGTGGTTATTAAATATAGAAATAAGTCATGGAAGGAAACTCAAAAATCTCTGATTCTGAATTTTAAAATTAGGTAAATATTTATCCTTTTGATTACTTAAATGATTGTTTCCTAAAGTATATTTTATGATGTGCTACTCTTCATGCTCTTATGTGATAAAAGGGTTTTATGATCAAATAAGTTTAGCAAATACCCATTCATGCCATCCCTCTCCTTAGGGATTCAGTAAACATGTTAGCATATCAAAGGCCCTGAGAAGTCCTGCAAGAAGTAAATCGATTTAACTTATTCTAAGGTTTCCCACCATCACCCATTCTTTTAAAACAAATAATATTTATTAACATCTATGGAGTAAACTTCAAGCAGCACTGAATTAGATACAACTATTCTCGAGAAAGGAAAATGTATTAAATAACTCCCAAAGGTCCTGTTTATTGTTATAATAATATTTAGATATTATAATATAAATGTGAGATTGCCCTTGCCCTCTTAAATACTTGTAGAAAAATCTGTGATTCTAATTTATTTTATTTTGATCAGAATTTTTAAAAGCAATATTTGGAATTTTATTTTTAGGTTCAAACATTTGTTTAGTTTTTTTTTTTTTTTTTTGCAATCATTTTCTCCTTTTCATCTGGCTCTTTATAATCTAGGGGACCTCTAGTTGCTTTCAAAGATATATCGTTCTTTTTCTCTGGAAAAATAATATTACACCACGTTGAAGAGGATTTAAATCCATATATTTTAGGAAGCGTCTACTTTTTAAGGAAGGTGGTCTTTTGAGCTGAGGAAAATGGATTCCTCCACACTGATATGTATGAGAAATCTAAATTAAAGGCATTGTGTGACAGTGGCTGTTGCCAAGAAAGCAGACATAGTAATAAGGAGCTCCAATCAAGGAACCTCTTAGAGGCAGTGAGGTGCTGTGAAATGAGCAGCAGCCTTGGAACCAGAGACCTGGGTTTGCCTGCTATGTTTGCCCTTTGTTCACTATGGACCTAGGACAAGTTACTTCATCTCATCTTAGGGTTATTGTAAGGACCAAATCATTTAGTGTATGTAGTAATACTCTAGAAACTAAAATATTACCTAAATATTAAAATGAGCCATCGTTACATTCCTCTAGAACAGGGGTGTCCAATCTTTTGGCTTACCTGGGCCACATTGGAAGAAGAATTGTTTTCAGCCACACATAAAATACACTAACACTAATGATGGCTGATGAGTTAAAAAAAATTGCAAAAGAAAACTCATAATGTTTTAAGAAAGTCTATAAATTTGTGTTGGACCACATTGAAAGCTGTCCTGGGCCTCATGGCTGCAAGTTGGACAAGTTTGATCTAGAGAGACATACAGAAGATGAGGTTCTTTCATGCGTAATTTTTTTTCTTTTTCTTTTCTTTTTTGAGACGGAGTCTCACTCTGTCACCAGGCTGGGGTGTAGTGGCATGATCTCAGCTCACGGCAACTTCTGCTTCCCAGGTTCAAGCAATTCTCCTGCCTCAGCCTCCGGAGTAGCTGGGATTACAGGGCCACCACTACACTTGGCTAATTTTTGGTATTTTTAGTAGAGACAGGGTTTCACCATGTTGGCCAGGATGGTCTTGATCTCTTGACCTTGTGATCCACCTGCCTCGGTCTCCCAAAGTGCTGGGATTACAGTCATGAGCCACCGCGCCTGGCCTCATGTGTAATTTCTAAACATTCAGAACGTAAGGCTTATGATTCCAAATTTCATGCTTTTTCAAACCTACGGAAACATTCATCTCCACCTCATCTCAAGTTTTGCTTCTTAGTGTTTACTGTGGAAGCTCTATCATCTATAAATCCAATCCCCAGTTCTCAAATTCTACCCTGACAGCTGTTCCTCAAGAGTTTCGAAGCTTCAAACGATGGTTTCTCCAGCAGCAGGTTTAAAACTCCATGTCAGCTGTTCCATGAAATCTGGACTTCTCCTACGTTACTTTTTAAGTGAATTGAACCATTATTCACCTACTATTCATATTTCACCTACTATTTTCTCATGTCTGCTTTTTGGACAATATCTTTGATTCTTCCATATCCTTCACCATCCCCAATGAATCAATAAATTAGTAATATCTCCCGAGTTTAGTTATTTAATGCCAGCCTTTTGTAGGTTGAATTTTGACCCACTAAAAAGATAGGCTTGGGTCCTAAACCCCAGTACCTGAATGTGACCCTATTTGGAAAAAGGTCTTTACAGACGCAATCAAGTTAAAATCAGACTGGAGTACGGTTGACCCTAATTCAATGACTGGTATTCTTATTAAAAAAAAAAAAAAAAGAAATTTGGACACAGAGACAAAGATATATAGGAAGAAGGTGCAGATTGTAGCAATCATGAAAAGCTAGCAAGAGGTGAGGAAGGATCCTTCCCTAAAGCATTCAGAGAAAGCTCAACCCTCCCAAAACCTTGACTTGGGATCCTAGACTCCTAAGTTGTAAGAGAATCTATTTCTGTTGTTTGAAGCCACCAACTTTGAATACCTAGTTAAGGGAGCCCCAGGAATCTAACACACATGCTCACTGTCATTTTCCTGGTTCAGGCTCCTATTAGCTCTTGCAGGGATCACTGGCTGTAAATGCTGCCTGTGAGATCATTCAGCTCCCGCCTTCCCCATTAAATTCCATTTTGCACGTGGCAGACTGAGTGATCTCAACTAAAATTCACTCAAATCAAGTTACGTTCCTGATTAAAATTCATTGCTCTTAAGATAAAGTCTCCATTTTTCTTAACGTAGCTTCTCATCTTCTCTTTCTAACTATCCCTTTCTTCTATTTATTTATTTATTTATTTATTTACATACATACTTACTTACTTACTCACTCACTCTTTGAGACGGAGTCTCACTCTGTCGCCCAGGCTGGAGTGCAGTGGTGCTATCTCGGCTCACTGCAAGCTCCGCTTTCTGGTTCACGCCATTCTCGTGCCTCAGCCTCCCGAGTAGCTGGGACCATAGGAGCCCGCCACTATGCCCAGCTAATTTTTTGTATTTTTAGTAGACATGGGGTTTCGCCGTATTAGCCAGGGTGATCTGGATCTCCTGACCTCGTGATCCACCCGCCTCGGCCTCCCAAAGTGCTGGGATTACAGGTGTAAGCCAGCTCGCCCGGCCCCCTTTCTTCTAATTTAGCTTACCCTCAGTTCTCAGCTTTCATGCTATTTCTACTTCCCTGTATTCCTTCATCAGACAAGAAACTCCATGAGGAAAAGTCCGGTGTTTATCTTCATCACTGTGATTTCCTTAGACATGGTACTATGCTGAGCATATCAGATACATGAACATTGGTTGCAGTAATTCATAAATTATCCCTTGAGTATAGATACAGAGACTGAGGCTCAGTGTTTACATGAAATCCAGATTAAAGGCTGTGGACTTGCTAGCATTATTGCTATCCGTAGCTTGTATTTATTGCCAAAACTGAACCATCTTTGCAACAACTCTTTGATGTGGGATCTTTTATTATCCTCCTTTCCAGAAGAAGCAACTTAGGCACAAAAGGGGAGAGACTTGCCTAAGGTCATACTTCTAGTTAGTGGTAGAGCCGGAGATTGAGCCCACGCAGCCTGACTTCAGATGTCACAGTTTCAGCATAGCTCCATTTTCCCTGGATAGTTTGCATAAAATATTCAGACCTGGTTTGGGGCCAGGTATCAAAAGTCATGCATCTTTACTTTTGTTTCTGAGTATAAAGTCCCTATGCACTGTAAAGAAATTGGCATTGGTCACATACCTTCTGCACAATGCTTTACTGGAGCCTGGATGACAAAGTTCAAATTTCACTTCATCTTCATTCAATATCATTTAGTGAGCACCTATTATGCATCAGGTTCTATGGTAGACAGTAGGCATGCAGAGATGATCAAACCAGGTATTGGACTTAGGAGCTCACATTCTGATAAGGGAAAGAGTCAAGCAAAAGACAATATTATAGTTCAATGTGATTGATATACTCATGGATTTATTTTCAAGGTAAAGAGCTGGTCCTGGGAGGGGCTGGACTCATTTGCTTTGGGAAAAGGGAGCCACAAGAAAAACTTCTGGCTGTTGAGCAGGAAAAGATGATGAAATCACCCAGTGTTTTTCTTTTTTCTTTTATTATTTAATTCTAAGCAGTTTAGTAATGTCAAACAAAACAAAGAGGGCAGAGCACAAGCCAAAGAAAAGGGCTGGAGCCAGAAGATAATGGGATATCTATATCATGCTAGAGAGCCTGGATTTTGCCAAGGGGATGATATAATTACTGAAGGATTTAGTAAAGGAAGAGATGCAAAGACTTTTGCTTTAGAAAGGCCACGTGGCTGGCCTCCTTACAGTATAAAAAGTATGTTATGTTTCTATTACATGGACATATGTGCATTTTGCATGTGCATGCATTTTTGAGTGTTTATATTGATGTACACATCAATATACTGTGAGTCAGTTGAACTGTATGATACTGCCATTTCTATTGGTTAAAAAATGGTCAAATATCGCTGTTTCCAACAGTTTGATCTGTAATTTATAGTATAGTAGAAGAATAGATTGTGAAGTCAAAAATCTTAGGTGTGAATTTCATTGTTTTAGCTTGAGTTCCTCAGAATCAGACTGACACGAGGACTCAAGGTGAAGGAGTTTATGGCAGGACATGCTGGTTGAGGAAGAGACCCAGAGAAGAATATGCAGCCCACAAAGAGCATGCTATCCAGCCAGCCACAACAGAAACCAGTGGCAGTGGAAACTTGCTCTCACTAGGCAGATGTGGAAGTCAGTGTAGACATGCACCTCAGAGGCAGCCCACCCAAGGGGAGGGGGCTGGAATATTTGCATTGTAACTTCCATTAGTAACTGGTTAAGAGCTGCTGCTAAGGAGAGTCATAGTGGCCTTCAGAGCTCCAAAGAAAGTCCTTCCACCTGCTGTTAACTGGGTTTACATACTCCTGTTAGAAGTCAGCTGGGATGTAATACAGTGATGAGGCCTGAGGGATATGATTCCCCACACACAACTCTATGACTTGCCAGCTAAATGGCCTTGATCTAGTTCCTTAATGCCTTTGAGGCTCATTTTTGTACTACCAAAATGGGGACCACAATACCTTCACCTGGGTAGAATTAACACACTTTATTGTTAATATACTACTAAGGTAATATATTTCTAGTGCATTAACACCAAAACAAATATCAGTCTCAACATTTACAAAACCACTTTTCTTTTTCTTTTAGACCTTCTCCTTACTGAGCCTTCATTCCTGCTCCCAGAGAAGTCCAACAGGTAAGTCACGTGAACCGATAACCTTGAACTCCATGAGATAAGCTCTTAGAATTGAAAAGTAACATATGCCTCTCTACTGTGTTCCTTTCAGTCAAATACAGCCCACTTATTGCTAATAATATTTCTGCTTCTTCATCCAAGGAGGATGTCAGTAGTGGGGTCACTTGTGTGGCCCGTAGAGAAAGCTAGCGCTGTTTCCATGGTGTCATACTAAGAATTCCGGATTGTGTCTGCAGCAAGGGGAGTTCAGATCACAGGGGTGGCCAGCTGCTCTGCATTGATACCTAAGCAAAGAGGAATTGAGATTTTTCAGGGTAAACACAGAGAGTCCTGAATTACAGGTTCATACCTGGAGGAAAGACCAGGAAGGCGTACTCTTCCATCTTAAAATACCTCCCTTGCCAATGTCTGAAATCCCACTTCTAGCAACACATGTTTTGTGTGTTAGGTATTGCTCTCTCTCTCTTTTTCTCTCCAAATTGAACTATAATTATATATGGTGAAATGCACAGATCTTAAGCACAGAATTTGGTGAGTTTTAAAAAATGTATACACCCGTGTAACCAATAGCTTTACCGAGACAACAGAACATTTCTGTCACCCCAGAAAGGTCTCTACTGCCTTTTATCATTCACCTTCCCTAGATAGCCATTCTTTTTCGTTTTTTCCCCACAGATCAATTTTTCCTGAACTCAAAATTCTTATTAAAAATAATAAAATATGCATTCTTTTGTGTCTCATGTCTTGCTCAACACAACAATTTTAAGATTCATTTATGTTATTGTGTATAACAGTAGTTTCTCCTTTGTTATTGCTGGGTGATATTCCATTGCATAGTATACCATCATTTGTTTACCTGTTTTCCTGGTGATGAACATTTGGATTATTTTCTTTATTTTATTCTATTTTATGCTATTACAAATAAAATTGACATGAACCTTCTTGTAAAAGTCCTTTGGTGGACAAAGTTTTCATTTCCTTCAGCAAAATATCTTGGAATAATGCTTTACAAAAGAAGGTATACAAATGCCCAACAAACACCTGTAAAAACATTCAACACTCTTACATAATCATGTAAGAGATGTAAATTTAAATCACTACGAGATACCACTGCATCCCACTAGCATGGCTAAAGCTTACAAATATTCTCTTTGAACAGGCAAATGAATCTGGAAATAATATTCTTTTAAGTTTTTAATGTTTTTGTTAGGAAACTTTTGAAACACACAAAAATAGATGAGTACTTTAATGAACCCTCATATATTCATTTCATAGATTCAACAATTACCAACATTTTGCCATAATTACCTTGTGTCATTTTTCAACAATAATCAATTATCCCATTCTCTGACACGAACTGGGTGGATGTCCTACAGTTCAATTCAATTCTGTTACTAATTATCTGGCATTAGTACAGACCCCACAAATCAAGGGCTCAGTCCCATAAGCCTGCCCCCACTTCAGATGCCAGCCTGAAAGGGGGTCCTCAGGACCTCTGCATTTCTGCCTGGCCAACTACAAAATTGGGAATTCTGAGGCTACTCTTCCCCTCAAGTTTTGTAATTACCTAGAATGACTCACAGAGCTCAGCAAAAGTGCCTCACTTATAATTACCATTTTATTATAACAAATGCAGCTCAGGAACAGCCAAATGGAAGAGATGCATGGAGCAAAATATGGGAGTCATGGGTGGTGAGGGGCTTCTCCCCCCTCCCCAGGTGTGCCGCCTTCCCAGCACATCGATGTGTTCCTCAACCTGGAAGCTCCCTGAACCCCACAACTTAGAGGTTTTGTGTGGAGGTTTCGTTACAAGGTATGATTGATTTAATCATTGGCCATTAGTGACTAACCTCAACTTCCAGCTCCTCTCCCCTCCTCAGAGGTCCTGACATGGTGTTGAAAGTTCTAACCCTCCAACAGTAGTATTTAATTTAATTTAATTTAATTAATTTAGAATCAGGTTCTCACTCTGTTGCTCAAACTGGAGTGCAGTGGCCGATCATAGCTCACTATAATCTCAAACTTTGCACCTCAAGTGATCCTCCCACCTTGGCCTTCCAAGCTCTGGGATTACAGGTGGGAGTTACCATACCCAGCCTGCTATAGTGTATTTTAAAGAAAAACTTCTATATCAGGTTACTTTATACCTAAGTAAGGACATTTCATATATAACCAAAACACTATTTTATACTTAATAACAATAATATCATCTAATACCCTCTCATACTTAAATTTCCCAAATCATCTCAAAAATGTCTTTATAATTGATTGACACATTGCATTTGGTTGTAACATATGTTTTTTTCTTTTATCTAGAAGAGTCCCTATCCTATCCCCTTCCTTTTTTCGCATGCCATTGAATTATTAGAGAAATCACATCAACTGTCTATAAAATCCATGCTATGATTGTCTCCTAATAGTACCATTTCTCTGGTGCCTTCATCAATGTCTTTTCTTTAAAAAAAAAAAATTAACTTTTATTTTAAATTTAGGGGTACATGTGCGCGCTTGTTACATAGGTACACTTGTGTCATGGGGGTTCACTGTAGAGATTATTTTATCACCTAGATATTAAGCCTAGTACCCATTAGTTATTTCTTCTGATCCTCTTCCCTCCTCCCAACCTCCACTCTCTGATAAGCCCCAGTGTATGTTGTTCCCCTCTATGTGTTCATGTCATCTTTTATTTAAACAAGAAGATAGATCTAAAAGATTCAGGTTCTTGTTTTTAGAGCAAGAATACTTCATAAGCGGTTTCATTTATTTTGATGGGTATTTTTTGAGTGTCTACCATGTTTTCACTGCTGAGAGTTACAAAGGTAAATTCCATATATCAAAGCCTTATTGTTAAAGATGTTATAGCCCAGTTGGTGAGAAAGGCACGTAAGCCAATCAATATAATAATATAAATGCCATGGAGGATTTGGGTGGGGGATATAAATTCTGATAGAGGCACCAAGGCTACATGAGAAAGTGATAAATGAAACGGCTCTAGAGAAAACAGTAACGTTTGCCAATCGAAGGAGAGCGAGTGGGGAATTTGCTAAGCCAGGGACCTGTGTGTCTACAGGAGGAGATGCATAATTTCATGAGAACAGGTTGTTGAGGTCTTACAGAAAAGTGCAAGAATTTGGATTTTATCTTTTGAGCACTGGCAAGCATGGAAATAATTTTATCTGAGGGTGGTCGCTGGGTGGGATTGTCAGCCTGGAGTGTAGTGTTCAGCACCTCAGTGTGAATAGCTTTACCAAGAATTGCCCTCTCATCTCGTATGGAGGCGGACTCCACAAGTCCTGTTTTAATTCTTTAGGATGTGGCCCCAGACAAAAGCTGACATTTAGCATGTTAAATGCCCCATGCCATGTTTATTGTGCCCCTTGCCCCATCAAGTGGCCTTTGTAACCATGGAAACAGTTCAGGTTTTCAATCTAGCAGAAGATAAAGAACAGGCATATACTGTTGAGCGGACTAGGCAGACATTAACTCCCTTTCCTAGGCTGCTCGATGATGCAAATCAAGTTGTAGTGGCAGCAGCCAAGTAATAGTCCTGCCACCTGATGTCCACCCAGTAGCTGACTTCTGCAGCCTGTATATAATGATAATGATTGGAGGAGGCATCGTGGCACCTGCTCAGAGGAATCAGTGAATAAAGAGCAGGCTCCCAGTTCTGGAAAACTGTAAAAATGACTCAAATAAAGAAGCTAGTTGGGCTGCTCTACCTATGGAGTAGCGATTCTTTTGTTTCCCTGCTTCTCTAATAAACTTGCTTTCACTTTACTCAGAAAGAAAGAAAGAAGAAAGAGAGAAAGCAAGCAAGAAGGAAGGAAGGAAGGAAGAAAGGAAGGAAGGAAGGAAAGAAGGGAGGGAGGAAGGAAGGGAGGAAGAAAAGGNAAGAAAGGAAGGAAGGAAGGAAAGAAGGGAGGGAGGAAGGAAGGGAGGAAGAAAAGGAAGGAAGGAAGGAAGGAAAGAAAGAGAGAGAGAGAAAGAAAGAAAAGAAAAGAAACTAGGTGGAAGTGCTAGAGCAGGGGCAAGAAAACTGTCACCGGAAAGCCAAAGGCTCCCAAATTTACCCTTTTTGGCTGCACTCAGAGGCTGGAGGCCAGGTGTGAGATCATCACAAAACACTGATTTCCAGCCCATCTCATGTCCAGTTTCATCAGGTGGAGTGGGGGACTTTAGCACTATTTTTCAAAACCCCTAGGTGATTCAAACACAATTGGGTTTGCAAACAACTGAGCTAACCCAAGCAAAGGAAAAGTCAACCAAGTCAATCCAGATGGGCAGGATTGGGACGAGCTAAATCTAAGACCAGGCACTAAACTTCTCAGCAGCCTAGCAAGGGTACACAGAGGAGACCTCTCTACTTTGAAGAATCCCTTTGATGTGTCTAATACATAATTAGAGAGATACCACTGCTTCAATGGTAAAGAGATCCTACACAGCAAAGGTGCTGAGAAAGAACAGATTAAGTTCACAGTGTTGCCCAGCGCTGGTGTGTAGAACAGATGAGACGGGCAGCACCCAGGCTTCCCTTGCTGGAGAGGGAGGTATCCACACCTGAAAGCCTCTGCTACCTATTCTCTTATAGTCTTTAGGGGAGAGCTCTGAGTATACATTCAGAAGTTGCTTGGGAATTTTAGCCAGCAACAAAGACCACGTACTGTGGGTGAAAGCAAATTATTAAATAACAAAAAACAATCCAAGCTGCAATCTACCAGGTTTCTAGGGCACTCAGTGTAACATGGGAGTTCTGTTGGACCCTACCAAAGCAATAGGTTTGTTGCTTTGCCAAAAGACTGATGACACAATATCCTAATATTGTGAACTCCAACTTTTTTTTTTCTGTAAACTCTTACCAACTCTTTATCACTCAACACCTGAAGCTTCAAATAATTGACTTGTAGAAATGAAGACGTAAACAGAATTTAGCTTCTTTTGCTCCAAATCACATACATCCACAGCCTTAATTCCTTCTTGTGGAGCTCTTGCTACACATTTGAGTCCAAGCTTCTATGTTTATTGATAAACCAACTGAGTGTCTGCAAAAGCAATTGCTTGTGAAATATCAAGAGTTGTAGATAACGATTATAAAGGCTAGTAAAATTCAAATATAAAACAATCAATCGGCAAATATTATTAAACACCCAGTGTATATTTTTCTATCTTTTTCCCCATGGCAAATTTCACTATCTAACATACTAATAATTTACTCATTCATTAAGCATGTTGTTTGTCTTTCTCCTCTTGCGCTAGGACATAGGCTTGTTTGCGTGTTTGAAGATTGCCCCAAGTCCTAGCTCAGTGCCTTGTGTGTAGTCACTCAGAACTACTTACTGGATGAATTCATGAATAAAAGATAAACAGGTTCTGGATTTCAGGTTCTGGATTTCCATGAACAAAATGAGCTAAGGTTTGATTTATAAATCCAAATTAAAATTTCTGGCTTAATGCAACCCCTTTTGTATTAACAGGAGCACCAGAAGTTAGTTGAACATTGGGTGGTGGGTAGGTCCTGTAAGGGAGCAAATCAACATCAGCAGTCAGCATGGTTAGAAAAGAAAGCAAACTGGTCCGGTGCTCTTGAAGGCTGTTTTCATCTAGTTGGGATGTTGGGGTGCTACAAACATTTTTTTTTCCACTTTGGGATTTTTCTGTTTAGATCATTGGAATCATTTTACTTCATTTGCAAACCAACTGAGTGAAGATATTGTGATCCGTGACCATTAGGATAACAATTTTAGAATCTGAGACACAGAGATTTCTTTCCTCACCCATCCGTAGGTTCATGGCTGAGGCATCTATAACGAAAGAAAGATTAACAAGAGAAAAGCATATAAATTTATTTCACAATGCAAACAAATACTCTGAATCTGGAAAGAAAAGGACAAGAAGGTTTTACCTTCCTCTCCCCACTGGGAACTACAGACAGATATCCAGGAGTGCTGACCTTGGGAAGAATTCTTACCTTTTTTTGGCATTTTGTTCATTGTCCCAGGATCTCATCTGCAGGATTAAAAGTGACCGAGGAGTCTCAGCTGTTCCATCTGGAGTGTGAGAAACAAACTTGGGGGAGGCAGAAGAAATATCTTTCTTTACTATCACAGGGTTCATGGCTGGGGTCCTTATAACAAAAGACAGATTAGCAAGAGAAAATCATATACATTTATTTAATGTAAGTTTTACATGACATGGAAGCCTTCAGAAATAAAGACCCAAAGAACAGGAAATCTGTATGTTTTTATGCTGAGTTTGAGAAGTGGATAGTAGTAGAGAAGTGTGCTTGGACAACAGGGGTATAATCTAATGGTAATAAACCAGGGGAAACTTAACAAAGCTTGTTTATGCAAACCCTTCTCTGTGTCCCTGTGTCTTAGCAATAAGGACATTTCTTTCCTCTGGGTATAGAGAGGGTACCTCTGAGATGAGGGTCCTGTGATCTGCTTTGGAGGAAGTCAGAGAAGTCTTTTATAATCTGTAACAGAAGATACGGGCAGGGGAAGACCAGAGACCTTCCTGCTTCTGCTGTTTTCTCAAATGCCAAGGTGCCATATTTTAGGGTAGCATGTCCTAAATCCCATCAAGATTGTAACCTCCTCAACAGCAGAGACCGATTTTCGGGAGGCCTAGTACACAGAGGGCACTTCCATATATGGTTGTTAAGACAAACCTCATAACTTGCCCCCAGTTTATAAATAGAAGGGTCAAGATTTGAAACCAAGTTCATTCTCTTTCCACTGTCCAGGCTGGTAATCATCAGGATGGCTGGAATTTTCTGAGTGTTGTCTTTGTAGCAGCCACAGTTCCAAACACCTTATGTTTCAAGTTTGTGGGGAGAACGAATTTGAATCCAGCCTGTCTCTCTTCAGAGTCAAGCCTCTTTACTGTTAAAGTTGTAATTTTAGTGTCTCTGAGATTGCTTTTTTATGCATAGAAAACACTATTCAGAAGTTGTATTTGGGTCTAAAAAACTAATATTCAGTGCATCAAAGTTACAGATTCATGAAACCTAGCTCTTTCCTAGAATTTTAGCTTCATTTTGAAGTTTTTGCTTTACTTATAAATCTAGCAAATGTTAGCAATTTTTTGTTTATTTTTGTTAGCAATCTTTTTGTTGATCAAAAAGTTGACATTTTTTATTATTTTATTTTGAACAATTTCAGACATACACAAAATAGAATGAATAGCATAATAAACCCACATGTATCCATCATTCAGTTTCAATGATTATCAGTCAACTAATGGGCAGTCTCTTCCATCCATACTTCTACTCACTTCCCTTTCTCTTATTATTAGAAAGCTAATTTGCATTATCCTATCATTTCACCCATAAATACTTTAATATGTATGTAAGAAAGACAAGAATTCTTATAAAAACATAGCCCCTATTTTATTACTTTACATAAAATAGCAGTCAATTCTTAATATCAGGTTTACAGTGTTACTCAATTTTTTGATTGTTTCATAAATGTCACTCTTGTAAAAACATTTTATTTGTTTGAATGATAATTCAAATAAGATCCATATATTGTGATTGTTTAATAGGTATTTTAATTTTATTTTAATCTGTCGGTTGTCTCTTCTTTCTCTCTATCTCCCTTTGCTACAATTTGTTTATTGAAGAAAATGGGTCATTTGTCCACAGTCCTTTCCTTACAGGAATAATAAAATTTATATTTTGCATAATTATTTAATTACATTATTTCACAATACACACACAATAGTCTCAGAATGACAACATCAACTTTGCCATAAACAATAGGAAGATTTTTGAAAGTTTACATATTTGAGGGGCAGTTCTTGTTGTCCTTAGGGTGTATCCCACCCACCAGGGATAAACAGTCAAATTATTGTGATTTACAGTCATTCGAAATTATTTTTCTCTTTGTGGATTTGACACAAACTATATATACAGTGAAATTCATCTGTTTCATTTTACTTTTTATTAGTAGTAATTGATTTTTAAATTTAATTTGTTTTAAAGATATGTACATTTTTGGCATAGTTCCCAAGACAATCAAAAAACAAAGCTGAATCTTAAAAAACAGCCCCCAAATGGGTGACTATTTTCTTTTTATTTTAGGACTTATTCTTTAATTATTTACTTTTTATTAATATAAGCAAGTATATGCATATATCATACTCCCTTTATTTAAGAAAACACAGTATTCACACTTTTCTTACCTTGCTTTTTTAACATAATTGATCCTGTGTATTACTCTATAGTGTATATTAATAGAGCTATTCCTTTTTTATATAAATCTGTATGTTATCACATTGGGTGAATGTGCCAGGATTTATTTGCCCAGTCTTCTACTGATGGACACTTAGGTCATTTCCATGTTTTTGCTATTATAAGTAATGCTGCAATAAACAGCCTGATGCTATTCCTTTCCCTCCCTACCTCCCTCCCTACCTCCTTCCCTCCCTTCCTTCCTTCCTTTATAAGTAATCCTGCAATAAATAGCCTTGATACTATTCTTTTCCCTCCCTCCCTCCCTCCCTCCTTTCCTTTCCTTCCCTTCCCTTCCCTCCCTCCCTTCTTCCTTCCCTCCCTCCCTTCCTCCCTTCCTTCCTTCCTTCCTTTTAGCTAGGGTATTTGTAAAATATATTCCTAGAAACCAGATTGAATCAAAGTTTAAATGCACATATCTACCTATCTATCTATATTTATATATATTGATATTGACAAATTCTCTTCTGTAAGAGCTTTACAACTTTGCATTTCTAGCAGCAATATATGAAAGTGCTACTCGCCTAAAGTCACACCTACAGAATTTTTGCCAAATTAATAAGAAAGCTTGGATTTTGCTGCTTAATGAACAAGAAATGGTATCCTTTTCTGAAGTAGATTTCTTTAATTATAAATTAAGTTGAGCATGTCTGCAAAAGTAAACATGTAATTTTTCTCTTTTGGTTTATTAATATGATGGCTTATACAAATACAGCCTCCAATATTGAACCACCTTTGCGTTCCTCCAAAAAAAGTATCCATGGTTACAATGTTTATTTTAGTTTTTTAAATATTTTTATTTTAAGGTTCAGATTGTTTATTTCTTTAATGTGCTATTGGGTTATGCTTGCTAATATTTTTTTAAAGATTTTTGGGTAAATATTCAGTAGTGTGAATGGTCTGTATGTAGTTTTCTTTTTTGATACAATTTTGTCAACTTATACCAATGTTATATTCACTTTATAAATCTATTTAGAATTTCTCCTCATTTTTATCATTTATTCTTTAATATCATATGAAAAATACATACTCATTGAGAAGCACTTTTAGCATTCCAATGAGCTGAGGTTGCCTATCTGCTAAGGAAGTTAGGTAACATCTCAGTTAACTGTATAAAAGAGACTTTGTCGCCAGGCGCGGTGGCTCATGCCTGAAATCCCAGCACTTTGGGAGGCCGAGGCGGGCAGATCACGAGGTCAGGAGATCGAGACCATCCTGGCTAACACAGTGAAACCCCGTGTCTACTAAAAATACAAAAAATTAGCCGGGTGTGGTGGCGGATGCCTGTAGTCCCAGCAACTCGGGAGTCTGAGGCAGGAGAATGGCGTGAACCCGGGAGGTGCGGAGCTTGCAGTGAGCTGAGATTGCAGCCACCGCACTCCAGCCTGGGCGACAGAGCGAGACTCCGTCTCAAAAAAAAAAAAAAAAAGAGACTTTGTCTATGAGTGAGGCTGGATGCTGCAGACACTGATCAGACTCTCAGAGCTACTTTTACTGAAGATTGGATAGCACATAGCACGTGCTCAAAGATGTTCGATACTATGATAAGATGACAAAAGGAACATAAGACTGATGAAAATCAGTAATCCTAAATTAAAATCAGTACATGTGGTCTGGCAACAGGATACAATATTTGAAACTGGGACTATCCCAGAAACCCCCGAGTGTACAGTTATTGCTCCTATAGATTCCCTAATGTTTAATTGATGTTAACCATTACTCCACATAAGAAGAGAGGAGGAAAGAAATGAACTAACCCTGAGAGTATTTACTATGTGTGAAGCTATATCCTAAGGGCTTTTCTCCCTTGATCTTACTTAATCCAAACTAAGAACCTGTAAGAGTAGTTATTAGTTATTATCGCTAGATTCAGGTGAAGAAACTAAAGCTTAGCATAGTTTAAGTAACTTTTTAAAAGTAATTGTCAAATTCATGAGATTAGAAAGATTAGAACAGAAAGGAAACCAAAAAGAAACTGGGACCGTTGGTTACAGAACCTACTTTTAACTACTACACAAGGAATTTTTTCTTTTCTGAGTTTATTAGGGGTAGTATACATTAGTAGCAAAAAAAAATTTTAAAAATATGACAAAAAGCAATAAAAATAGTATGAAATTTCACCTTTTGAGACAATGTTTCAAATGCCTTCTTCCAGGACTTTTCTTGTCTATATTCATTCATATAAATATGCACATATGAATGCTCGTGTGTGTGTATATACACACACATAACATATAAATATACGTATATATACACACATACATTTTAGCAAAGATGGGCAAAAAAGCTATAAATACACGTAGCATTTTGTTAACTTTTTAAAAAATACATGGAGAAGTTTCAAGTTTTCAAGATTCTGCTTTTTAAATTTTAATAACACAATTTCCCTTCTTGCTCAGAAGGAAATCTTGAGCACCTTTTTTGTGGACTCTGATGGCTGGCTTTGATTCCTCTGCCATGCCACTGCTTCTTAAGAGGTTGTACAGCCCGGGTGCTGTGGCTCACGCCTGTAATCCCACTAATTTGGGAGGATGAGGCGGGCGGATCACGAGGTCAGGAGTTCGAGACCAGCCTGGCCAACATGGTGAAACCCTGTCTCTACTAAAGACAGAAAAATAAATTAGCCAGGTGTGGTGGTGTGTGCCTGTGATCCCAGCAACATGGGAGGCTAAGGCAGGAGAATTGCTTGAACCCGGGAGGCGGAGGTTGCAGTGAGCTGGGATTGTGCCATTGCCCTCCAGCCTGGGCTACAGGGCAAGACACCATCTCAAAAAAAGAAAAAAAAAAAAAAAGAGGTTGTATATATTTTATAAGTAAGAGTGGGCAAAAAAAAAGGGTTGCGGAAGGATAACGGAAGCAGTCCCTGGCAAATGTAGGTATAGTCAATAAATGTTTGCTAATTGAATTAAAGAATGCATGATAAGTTTGATCTTATTTAAATGCAATTATTTCATCTTTTTAGCAAGTTATGAGGGATTGCAAGTTTCTGGGGGTGGGGCCACTTTCACTCGTGTCCCTGTGAAGAGACCATCAAACAGGCTTTGTGTGAGCAACAAGGCTCTTTATTTCACCTGGGTGCAGGCAGGCTGAGTCCCGAAAAGAGAGTCAGGGAAGAGAGATAGGGGTGGGGTAGTTTCATAGGATTTGGGTAGGTAACGGAAAATTACAGTCAAAGGGGATTGTTCTCTGGCGGGCAGGGGCAGGGGGTCAGAAGGTGCTCAGCGGGGGAACTTTTGAGCCAGGATGAGCCAGGAGAAGGAATTTCACAAGGTAATGTCATCAGTTAAGGCAGGAACAGGCCATTTTCACTTCTTTTGTCATTCTTCAGTTACTTCAGGCCATCTGTATATATACATAAGGTCACAGGGGATATGATGGCTTAGCTTGAGTTCAGAGGCCTGACAGCCACTACTAAGAAATGATTGTAATTATGTTATTACCTCCACTGGCTCCACTATTGAAAGTGAAAGATGAAGGAGTTCCACAGCTCATGTATGAGGAAGTAAATTTTAGGGACCTTTTTGTGCTTCCTTTCCTCCCTACCTCTTACTCAGCTAATGATCTAATGGTAGGAAAGCAGGCAAAGGCCATAAGCAGGCAAGTTGAGAATAGAAAAATATACAGATGAATGATTATCATGAAAATAGTTAATCTTGTAGTCAAAGAAATGTCAGTTATTACAAAACACATAACTGTGAAATTATTGTATATGTGCATTATACATTTTGGTGGACACTGACAATTGTCTTCCAAAAGGACAGGACCCATCCATACTCTTCCCCAGTGATTACCATGGCCATTCCTCCACCTCCCCGACAGATGCGAACCTTTTCTGTTGTTTTTTTTTTTTTTTTTTGTTTTTGTTTTTGTTTTTGAGACAGAGTCTGCCTCTGCCACCCAGGCTGGAGTGCAGTGGCCGGATCTCAGCTCACTGCAAGCTCCGCCTCCCGGGTTTACGCCATTCTCCTGCCTCAGCCTCCCGAGTAGCTGGGACTACAGGCGCCCGCCACGTCGCCCGGCTAGTTTTTAGTAGAGACGGGGTTTCACCGTGTTACCCAGGATGGTCTTGATCTCCTGACCTCGTGATCCGCCCGTCTCGGCCTCCCAAAGTGCTGGGATTACAGGCTTGAGCCACCGTGCCCGGCCAAATTAATACTTTTATAGTTTCTTTTTTTTTTTTTGAGACGGAGTCTCGCTCTGTCGCCCAGGCTGGAGTGCAATGGCCGGATCTCAGCTCACTGCAAGCTCCGCCTCCCGGGTTCACGCCATTCTCCTGCCTCAGCCTCCCGAGTAGTTGGGACTACAGGCGCCCGCCACCGCGCCCGGCTATTTTTTTGTATTTTTTTAGTAGAGACGGGGTTTCACCGTGTTAGCCAGGATGGTCTCGATCTCCTGACCTCGTGATCCGCCCGTCTCGGCCTCCCAAAGTGCTGGGATTACAGGCTTGAGCCACCGTGCCCGGCCCTTTCTGTTGTTAATCTAACAGGAACCAGTATTTTATGTTGATTTTCATTTTCTTGATTATAAGTGAGGTTGAATGTCTTTCCATATTCTCAGTGGTGATTTGTACTGTGTGAATTGTTGGTTTATATCTCATGTTCATTTTCTATAGGATTGTTTTCATTTTCCTATTGAGATATACTTTTTCAAAAAAATTAAGGCTATTAATCTTCATTTATTTTGCAAATATTGCCACCAGATGTTTTATTTATCTCTTAACTTGGCTTACTGTGTTACACAAACAATGATTTTATTGCCATAATTGTCAGTTCTTTCTCCATTGACTTCCAGGTCTTATGCTTGACTTTGGAAAATTCCCATCGAGATTTTTTTCCTCATTGCAATATTATAAGAATATCCTTCTTTAAATATCCTCCCCGCCTTTTTTTTTTTTTTTTTTGTGACAGAGTTTCCCTCTTACTGTCCAGGCTGGAGTGCAATGGTGCGATCTTGGCTTACTGCAACCTCTGCCTCCCAGATTCAAGCGATTCTCCTGCCTAAGCCTCCCAAGAAGATGGGATTTCAGGCGTGCACTACCACCCTCGGCTAATTTTGTATTTTTAGTAGAGACAGGGTTTCACCATGTTGGTCAGGCTGGTCTCAAATTCCTGAGCTCAAGTAATCCACCCACCTCAACCTCCCAAAGTGCTGGGATTACAGGCGTGAGCCACTGTGCCCGGCCTGGAATTTACTTTTGAATGAGGGGTGAGTTCAAGATCTCCAGGCAGTAGTCCTTTAAATGCAGTAGAGACAGAGGGAAGACTACCACAAATGATTATTTCTATCTGCCATGGATGCTGGTTAGGAAAGTGGCGGAATCAATTCATTACTAAATACATATTAAGCCCCATAACCCTCTGTCAGTCACTAGTTTAAACCCTACGAATATAAAGCTGAACAAAGAAAGCAATGTTCTTTCATGGAGCTTCCATTTAGGTTGCAAAAGAAGTAAACACAAAGTTAAACAAAATGTCGGGTAATGATGAATTCTGTGAAGAACTAATAAAATATGACTGTGCATGGGCGCGGTGGCTCATCCCTGTAATCCCAGCACTTTGAGAGGCCGAGGCGGGCAGATCACGAGGTCAGGAGATGGAGACCATCCTGGCTAATACAGTGAAACCCCATCTCTACTAAAAACACAAAAAATTAGCTGGGCGTGGTGGCCTACGCCTGTAGTCCCAGCGGGAGGCTGAGGCAGGAGAATGGCGTGAACCCAGGAGGCAGAGCTTGCAGTGAGCCGAGATCATGCCACTGCACTCCAGCCTGGGCAACAGAGCAAGATTCTGTCTCTAAATAAATAAATAAATAAATAAATAAAATAAAATAAAATATGGCTGTGCAATGAAGAAAGAGGGTTTCTGTAGACTGAGTCATTAGGGAAGACTCCGATGAAGAGGTGGTGTTTAAGATGAAACCTGAATGATGATCAGAAGGTAGACTTAGAGTCTGGGGAAAAGAGAATCCCAGAGAGTAAAAAGCAAGTACAAAGATCTTAAAGGGAACTCTAGTTTGGCGTATTTGAAGTCAGAAGGAAGGCGGAAGTATTGGGAAGAGGAAAGACATAGACGTGCTCAGAGATGTACACAGGGTCCAGTAGTGAGTGGCCTCACAGAGTCTGATAAATAACTAGGGTTTATTCTAAGTGATGAGGAGACATTGGAGAACTTTAAACAAGGGCACCCTGTGGTGTGATTTAGAATTTACATTCGTGTGCTTGCCCTCCCTGAGGCTGTCACTAGAGGGAGACAGGAGGCGCTGAGGCAGTCACACCGCAAGCTCCCCAGGTATCGCCGTTGCTCAAGGGAAATCACTGTGCAGTCAGGCCACTACCTGCTTCAAGAGTGGGGAATGTGCAGGAAGGAAACCGGCTGTTCTGACTGGGGTAAGGGGGCCGGAACTTTGTGTCATTTTTAAAGAGGCGAGTCATCAATGCATCTGCTCATGTCATCTCTTTGATTTTGTTTGTTTTCATTGTTTGATTCTAAATAAGCAATCATACTCCAGATATGAGGGTCGACGTGCCACTTTCTGTTGTCCATATACTGACCACACCAATCTGTAGGGCCATTGTCCCCTCCCCCTTGAGTGATGATCTAGTTTCCAAAGCAGGATTCTCCGGACCACTCTTACAGCACCGTCCCCAAAACTCACAACCTGAATCTTGGGAAATTGTCCAATTTCACCATAACCTTAAGCAGAGTCCTACAAGTGGCTAAAATGTATGGCTTAAATTCTTCTGCAGTAAACACATTGGAAAGAAAAATGTGCAGTCAAACCAAGTTCCAGTAGATGAGGAGCTTATTTTTTAAACTAGAGAAACTAACACATTGAAATTCACATACAGCAAAATAATTGGGATTGTGCCTTAGAGTTTAGCATAGCAGGGGTTGAAGCAAACAAGCTATATGAAGATGTCAGCAGCAAAAGAGAAACATCTTCAACATTTTAGGCTCAGAAGAATATCTTCCTCTCAAGGGGATGTGGTCTACGATCTAGGTCACTGACCATGTTGACTACTGAAGCTTGACACATTGTGGAATTCTAAGATGACTGTGTTGCCATTTACATGGTGAATAAAATGGATTCCAAAATTTTTGACTTGTTCGAGGAAACACACTGCTATAATAAATACTCCAAAGGCAAAATTAATGTCATTCAGTGACTGAGAGGTGGTAACCCACTTACTCCCTGAACTAGAAAAGTAAATGACAACCACAAGTTTTATTTTTAAATAAAGCAAATATGAATGAGTATTTTTCTGTTAAATATTGCTAGAAATGTTTGTGCCAAACATAAAAAATAAGTGTGTGTATAGGATATATACACACACTTATCTTTTATGGCACCATGTGGTGTGATTTAGAATTTACATTTGTGTAAATTTTGGACTTACAAAAGTTGCAAAAATAGTACAGAGAATTGCTGTATACCCTTCATCAAGCTTCACCTAATGTTAACATCTTACACAGTCATGATACATGATTTAGTTAATGCTCACCATTTATTCTATACAAGCCTTCAGTGACTGGATAATGCCCGCCCACACTGGGACGGGCCATCTGTTCTACTCAGTCCACTAACTCGAATGCTAATCTCTTCCAGAAACACCCTCACCAACACACCCAGAAATAAGGCTTAACAAGATACATGGGCATTCCATAGCCCAGTCAAGTTCACAGAGAATTAACAATCACAAGTCCACCCCTTGTCAACTTGGCACCCACACACATCTTCTTAAATCACGCTTATTCTCCAAATAAACACAATTAAAAGGTCAAAGTTCCACCAAATGTTATACAACTATCATATGTACAACCAGAAATGCACTAACCCCTTCCATAGAAGAGGAAATAAAGTCCTTGAGTGATGTTAACTCTTCTCCTTGCTATTTTATGACATATAAATTATGATGTAGTTAACAATATTAAATACTTTATTATAAAGTCAACACATCTTGTAATACATAATAAGAAGATGAGAGAGGAAAGAAAACAATTTTTGCTTAATGCACACACACACACACAGACATACTGGTAACAAAATAAGGAAAAAATACTCATGACAATGACAGTCTTCATTTCTGTAACTGGTCACATGGCTGTAGCCAGTGTTCATAATGACCTTTTTCCACTACCCATTCTGTATTCCTCTTGCCTTCAGCAAACACCTCAGTTGGCTGTGGTTCTTTACCTGTTGGGGTGGCCCAAACTTTCTTTTTTTTTTTTTTTTTTTTGAGACGGAGTCTCGCTCTGTAGCCCAGGCTGGAGTGCAGTGGCCGGATCTCAGCTCACTGCAAGCTCCGCCTCCCAGGTTCACGCCATTCTCCGGCCTCAGCCTCCCGAGTAGCTGGGACTACAGGCGCCCGCCATCTCGCCCGGCTATTTTTTGTATTTCTTAGTAGAGACGGGGTTTCACTGTGTTCGCCAGGATGGTCTCGATCTCCTGACCTCGTGATCCGCCCATCTCGGCCTCCCAAAGTGCTGGGATTACAGGCTTGAGCCACCGCGCCCGGCCAAACTTTCATTTCTGAAGGTTCTGAGCTATTTGTAGTCCTCCCTGGATTGGGTCACTCTTCATGGGTGTTAATCACAGGACATGGTGATACTAAGAGACATGCTAAGGAATCTCCTACCTTCCATACATCCATAGTGGAGTAGCAGTTCAGTTTCCCCTTGGAAGTCACGATCACTCACCCTAGGCAGTACAAAAACCCACTTCTTTGCCTGTTGATTGATTTGGGGTCATGAGGAGCCCTAAATGGCTGGGTGGGAGTCTTAACTTCCAGTTCAAAATAATCATTTTTTTGTCTCCTCATGGAAGAACTTCTCCCTTTGGAACTAAGGGAGAACTAAGACCTCTAGGCCAGCAGAGAAGAGGTTGCAGGAACAGAAAGCAAAAATGTTGCTAGTGGGACACTAAAGGTTATAGTGAATGGTGACACTCTTATTTCTACCCTTTGGTTCCTGGACCCATGAATCCTGGTTATGGGAGGAACAGTACTATATACTGGCTGCTGATGCAGAGATTTATACAGTCTTTTAGAAAGCCTTGCCCCAGCCCTGCCTGGTACTGCCACCTAGCTGACACTGTTACTGAGTTTTCAACAGGCCATTTCACTGATCTATCAATGCAGCTCCTAGAGGATGGTGGGGAATGTGGGAAGATCAGTGAATTCCATGAACATGCACCCACTACCACACTTTCTTGTGAAGTGAGTTCCTTGATCAGAAGAAATACTCTATAGGATGCCATTATGATGGATAAGGCATTCTGTAAGTCCATGGATGGTCATTTTGGCAGCAGCATTGCATGCAGAAAAGATATATTCATCTCCGGAGTAAGTACATATTCTATTAAGAATGAAACACTATCCGTTCCATGGTGGAAATGGTCCAATGTAATTAACCTGCTGCAAGGTGGTAGGCTGATCACCTCAAGGAATGGTGCCATATTGAGGACTCAGTGTTGGTCTCTGCTGCTGGCAGATTGGGCTCCCAGCAGAGGCCGTAATCAGATTGGCCTTGGTGAGTGGAAGTCCATGTTGCTGAGTCCATGCATAGCCTCCATCCCCGACACCATGGTCACTTCATACATGAGCCTATTGGGTGATGATAGGGTTGCCTGGGAAGAGAGGCTGACTGGTACTCAGAGACTACATCACCCTATGCCCTTGAATATTAAAACCCTCTTCTGCCGGGGGTCCCCCTTTGATGAGCATTCACATGGAACTAACATATCTTCCTGTTTTATGCCCAGTCAAAGAGGTATATCCACATATCTCTTTCCCAGATTTCCTTGTCACCAGTTTTCCAACCACGATATTTTTAAGTCCTCGATTATCCAGCCAAACCAATGGAAGCAGCCCATGAATTGTATATAATCGCACATCTGGCTGTTATTTTTCCTGGCAAAATAAACAACCAGATGCGTTGCTTAAAATTCTGCCCACTGGAAGGATTTCCGTCCACCACTGTCCTTCAGGATGCCCCAGGAAGGAGCTGCGGTGCTGCAGCTGTCCACACTCAGTAGTGCCTACACGTCTTGCAGAACCATCAGTAAACCTGTCCCGAGCCTTTTCTTTCTCTGTCAACTGATTGTAGGGGACTCCCCATGAGGTCATAGGTCCAAACTGGGAAAGAAAAGGCAGTGTAGCAGAACTGGGGACCATGGCTTTTGGGACACTTCATGTAAATTACTTGTGCCTTCACGACCTGCTCAGACCCCATCATGTATACACCACTTCCATTGGATAATGGAGTGCTGCTGTGCATGCCTCCATTTATAGCTTGGTAGGCCAGCTAACACTCAATTCCTTATGGTCAACTCAGGCCCCACGGTAACTTGCTGGCTCATGGTTCAGTCTCTACTAAGGCTTGATGGCAGGCCACGGTCTATTTCTCAAAACAAGTGTAGTTCACCACAGTGGATGGCAGGGCTTGCTTCAAAATCCTGGGGGCCTGTGCTGTGATTCACCTAATGGGCCTGCTAAAGACTCCAGACAGCATTCTTTGTCCATCTGCCATGGAGACGCCAAGCACTATTGAATCTGTTGGATCGTATGGTCCAAGTGGCAGAGCAGGTTGCACAGCAGCCAGGACCTGCTGCAGAGCCTTCTCTTGTTCTGTGCCCTTCAAATTAGCAGCTTTTTGGTTCACCCAGTAAATGAGTTGGACTAATGCACCCAAATGAGAAATATACTGCCTCCAAATGCCACAGAGGCCTACCAGGCATTGTGTCTGCTTTTCACTTGCAGGCGTGGGGCCAGATGCATCAATGTATTCTCTGCCTTAGGAGGGAAATCTCCATGTAC
Organism: Theropithecus gelada; assembly: GCF_003255815.1. Classification (NCBI taxonomy): domain Eukaryota; kingdom Metazoa; phylum Chordata; class Mammalia; order Primates; family Cercopithecidae; genus Theropithecus; species Theropithecus gelada. The sequence goes on along the minus strand of NC_037672.1, from coordinate 15,826,490 downwards.
CCCACAACACTGGTCTCCCCTTGAGTGAACTGAAGAGCCATGACTCTCTGATTTTATGATTCGAGTTAGACTTTTGTTCTCTCAACCTAGAATTTGCTTATATATATCAAGTAAGAATTTAGTGGGCTTCCTGTCTATTTCACTTCTAGGAACAGTGTGATCAATTAGCCTCATGGGTCAGTGTGAGTCAGGCTGCTCTGAGGGCTGCTTTGACTCTGCTGTGCCAGACAGTGGCCACGTTCACCTGGCCTCAGGTGGTTGATGCTGCCACGTGGCCCCTGCCACCACAGGATCCAATCACACCCATTGCATTTAAGTTTCCCAATTCAGTAACTGAAGTTCCACTGTAAGACCTGCCCTATGTAGAAAAGCAGCTGTGGGATGGTTTTCCAAGGACGCTGAGGCTCCTCACATGAGTTTATTTCTCAAAGTTGTGGTGAAACGGTCTTTGGACCCTTCCAGTGTGAGTGAGTTGGTTTTAAATGGTGAATCCACCTTAACATTCCATCTCCCTAAGCTTTGAATCCCTTTTTCTACTTTAAATCAAAACCGTTCTGACATTTCCAACTCAGTCACTGTGGCCCACCCTTTGGTCCATGTTCCAGCCAACCAACCAACCAACCAGCCAACCAACCAACCAACCAGCCAACCAACCAACCAACCAAACAACCAACCAACCAAACAGCCAAACTGCTAGAGCCCTTTCTGACTCCCTGAGCTGCAGCATTCAATGCAGAATCTCTCAGTGAGTCCACACCAATAAATTCAGCCCAAGCCAACTTTAACCATTATCCCATCCCTTACTATGCATTCCCACACATGTTCTGGATTTCTGTCCTTGTCATTAGAAAACTCAAGTCTTTCTTTTGGAGTGCAGTGCACCTCCTCAGGGGTCACACTGTGTCCCTCACTTGTAGGGCTGCTGGGACTTGCGTCTGCTTACAGGTCTAGAAGCAAACAGGAACTGTGAGATGGGTCCTAAGGAGACTCAGCATTGTCCTGCACAGCACCTGCCTCAGGGAGGCCATTGAGTTTCCTCAGGAATGCGGGGTGATTCCCTTCAACCTGCTGACCCAGTCTTCCAATTCAAATGGTAGTGTCATCCAGAAACACCTGCACAACACATTCAGAATAACGTTTGCTCAACCGTCTGGGCACCCAGTGGCCCAGTCAAGTTGACATATAATATTAACCATCACCGTTTCCAACACTTGCCTAGCAGATCTGATGCACTGTGGTGACAACAAATGTTTATCCATTTCAATTGAACATACAGGCCATTGTGTCCATAGAATATTGATTCGTTTTGATATTAACTTGTCACTGGTAACATATCTTGCAGCATGTTGCATGTTTTGAAAAGTTCGCCACATATCAACAAATGCATCCAAACCTAGTTTGTCAAGATGTGCTAAGTACACGATACTCTGTGGGTGCAAGTTTCCAGGCATAGGGCTCAGAACCTCTTACTCAAGTTAATGAATCAAAGAAAAGATTGAAATATAGGTTAGGGAGTCAAGGAAAGCATGCTCAAGAAGTGGCATTTCTGGGCCGGGCATGGTGGCTCATGCCTGTAATCCCAGCACTTTGAGAGACCAAGGTGGGCATATTACCTGAGGCTGGGAGTTAGAGATCAGCCAGGCCAACACAGTGAAACCCTGTCTCTACTAAAAATACAAAAATTAGCTAGGCATGGTGGGCCTGTAGTTCAAGCTACTTGGGAATCTCTTGAACCCAGGAGGCAGAGGTTGCAGTGAGCTGAAATCACACCATTGTGCTCCAGCCTGGGCGACAGAGTGAGACTGTCTCAAAAAGAAAAGAAGTGGCATTTATGACCAGTGCGGAAGGATGAATGCCAGGGAATTCTTTGCCCTATTGTTTATGATTGTGAAAAATTAGAAAACACCCAACGATTTGTCAGCTATAGTGCTTTGTATCCAGATGGTGGGTTTCCTTCCACTAGCTCCCAGTGGAGGCATGGTGACTGGAGAACTCAGCCCATGCACAAAGAGATGAGCTGCTAGGTCCTTATGTACAACCTGTATAGTGGGGAAAATCAGGTGCATTTCACATTTTGCTTCATACTTTGACATATTGCATGAGTTTTCTTCATGAATGTGTTCCATGCTCATCAACATACAAATGAAATCAAAATTAAAAATTACTGGTGAGACTATATCCATAGAACTCATTTATAGGGCAATTCAGCAATATGTAAAAAAAGGTTTACAAAGCACATGCCCCTTGCCTTAAAATGATTTTACTTTTAGAGTTTTGATGTGGACACATGTGGATATATAAAGAGATATAAGGATATTTATCAAGGATTGCTGTATTAGAGAAAAATTGGAAATAATGCAAATATCAACGGCAAGGGACATTGACATCAGTTAAGGTCCATTCCCAGAAGGAAATCCTACATGGTTCTTAGAAATGATGTGTAGAAAACTATGAATGATAATTCACTTGGGAAACAAAGCAGATAAAAGCAAAAAGTAGACTGATAAAAGCAGTGAGTAAATGATAAGTCCCTTGCAAACAGGAGCGAGAGTAACTGCAGTTTTCAGGAACACAGTCATTTCTCCAAGTTACCTCCGCTATTAAATACTTCAAAGGCGATGGCAAATGACAGGGGAAACCTGTTTGGTTCTGGAAAATGTACCATTCTGTACAGTTATTCTCAAAATAAATTGTTTGATCTTGGATTAGGGTAGAGCTTTTATGAAAGAAAAACATACATGTGCTTCAGATGTCAGTCTCAATAATAAAGGGACTCAAAAGTCAATTCCACGAAGGCGCAGGCTTGGGGATTCCTTTGTCAGAGAACGATTGTCCAGGTCCAAGTCGCGCAGAGGAAGTTTGTCCTTGGCAGGCTGTGTGAGACTTTGTGCAGCGCACTGTCTTTCTCCAGCCTCCAGGGTGTCCGGAGGAGTCCTGGTGTCAGCGGCAGATCCATGAGCCTGCTCACAAAGCTCTAGGGGAGGGAAAGAGAGGCAGGAGGCGCATGGCTGAAATCAGGATGAGTGACAGCAGCTCTGGCAGATCAGGCAGGGGAATGGCTTAAAGTTAGTTCTGATAAAACAGAGCACAAGGAGACAATCACGATACCACAGATAATAATTTTTAGTAAGTTAGAACAAAATTTTTAAAAGGCTGTCATTTATTGTAAATATTTGCCACCCATTTTGGGACAAGCATAGTTTAGTGGTATGGCAGTTTGTGTGTGTGTGTGTCTGTGAGAGAGAAAGAGAGAGAGAGAGAGAGAGATTTGAGATTTGGAGGGAAGGTTCATATAAAGATTAGTATCTTACCTAAATAGAAGAAGGAGGACCCTATTCCTGTTTGATAGCTCTCTGTGCTTAGAGGAAAACATAGATAACTCAACAGGGGTGGTGTGAGGATCCAATGATATAATTTTATGTGAATAACCAGACCTTACATTTGCATGACAATTAGTAGGCAATCAGTAAATGACATTATTATCATTATTCTTATTACCCTTGTTAGTATAGGAAAAGACAACAGGTAGGGTCTCCTTGCACTCTCTTCTGTTTTGAGCCAAGTCAGCCTCTTTGTGGTTGGATAGCAGAGGCTTTGCATGCAGAACCCATATCCATTCTCTATCAGTTTGTTAAGGTTGCTGTAACGAAGTACCACAAACTGACTGGCTTAAATAATAAGAAATATATTTACTTACAGTTCTAGAGGCTAGAGGTCCAAGATCAAGGTCTTGGCAGCCCACGCCCCCTCTGAAGACTTTAAGGAAGACTCCATTCTTGCCTCTTCCCAGCTTCGAGTGGTTTCTGGCTGTCCTTGGTGTTCCTTGAATTGTAGCTGCATCACTCTGGTTTCTGCCTCCCTCTTCATGTGTGTGTCTGTGTGTCTGTGTCTCTCCTTGTAAGAAGGTTAGTCATCAGATTTAGGGCTCGCCCTATTCCAGTATGACTTCATCTTAATTTTATTACATCCACTAAGACACTATTTACAAATAATCTCACATTCACAGATATTAAGGGTTAGGACTTGAATGTATATTTTGTGGGTGGCTATACCCCTAAATGCACTCACCTTTTGGTAACAGAACTGTGCCATTTTGTTGGGTCCCTGGATTTAGGAGGGTCAATCTGCCCCAGGCTGGGGGAATGGGCATGTGACCCAGGACTGGCCACTCCTTTGGCTGCAGAGATTGGTTTTTATGTCTGAATCAGGCGATGAGACACAAAGCTGGGATTTTTGCTGGAACTCTTGGAAAAGAAACCTCTCTTTCTGCTGGGCTAAATTGAGAGAATATGAACCCAGCCTTATCCACAGTCACCACATGGGCAGAGTCTACCAGCAAGTGAGGAAAGCCTGCCTGCAGGGGCAGCCACAGGTTCCAAGTCCTGGTGATGTAATTAGGGCCCCTGGATCCTACTGAACCTGAACTCAAATGCTTCTGACTTTTCCAATTAGATAAGCAAATACATTCACTTTTTTTTTTCTTTTTTGCTTAAGACATTTGGAGTGTTTTTTTTTTCTATAAGCAGAAGAATCTTGAATGATATTCTCTCTTCATTTTCTCATTTATATTTTTCTTCTTTCATGAAAAACATGTGTCACCTGCCCTCAAGCAGCTCACAGTTGAATGTGGAGATGAACAGAGGCTGTGGACCCCCTGGGACCGTCAACAAGGGGAGCCAGACGCCCCTCATTCAGCTCCCATTCCACCAGCTACTACCTGTACAACCCATGGCAAGTTGCTCAGACTCTCTGAGCTGCTGTTTCCTTACCTAGAGAGTGGGAACAAAATAGTCTTTTTCTTATGGGATAGTGGTAAGGATTCAATGAATCAATATTTATAAAATGCTTGGAACAATGCTTGACACTTCGTAACAGCTATTGGCTATTAGGGGCAGAAAATGTTCCTCGATTTCCGTAAGGGCCCTATGAAGTTAGTGCTATTGTCTGCATTTTGCAAATACGGAAACTCAAGCTAACTGCAGTGATATGGCTTACCCAGTTCTCACAGTGAGAAAGGTTCAGAGCTGGATAGAGAATACAGGGTCCTTGACACTTGGCTGCGTGGTCTCCCATAGGTCAGAAGTAGATCACAGAAGTCTCAATAGCAGCTCTGAGGTCTTCTGGGTATGAAATAATTAATGATGACAAAGGGCTTTCTAGGGAATTGGTTCCTGGAAAGGGAGTCTCTCAAGTTATCAAATTTGCCCAGGTTGGTTTTCCCAGTACCTGACTTACAGTAAGTACCCAATTGCATGAATAAATGAACAAAAATAGCCTTTATACATCACTGTTACATGAATAGCCCGGCCTAGAATTAAGGGATATAATTTGCCAGGACAGCTCTGGGGATGCATTCAGATATTTCACCTATTTATTTTCAAAAAATATACTGAGCTCCTGCGTATGCCAGACCTTATGCAAAATTCTGAGTGTACAGTATTTTTTATACCTTGGTCTATAAAACCAGCACATCATCAGCACTTGTGGAATTTATAATCTCATAGTAAACACAGGCAATATACAAGTAAATAACGAATACAGACATAATTACAGATGGTGATCATGTTAGAGACCTAACAAACAGAATTCTATGAGAGAAAGTAATGGAGCATGGATAAATTATTTATATAACTTGATCATGGATGGCCTCTTCGAAAAGGTAACATCTTGAGCTGAGAAGGAGCTAGCCATGCCAAGGCCAAGAGAGGAGGGTTCTATGATCTAGAAGAAAGAATCTGACATATACTAGGAATGAAGCAGAAGTGTCATGGCAGGTGGTGTTGGCTGGGTGAATACAGGCACAGATGTGGTTGGAAAGGTAGGAGGTCAGAGAGGATCTGAGCCCACAGAGTCCAAAAGAGGAGGGTCCAGCACATTGCAGGTACTCAGGGATTACCTGTTTAATAATTAAATGAACATTAAATGGTCTGTGCTATGGGGTTGGATTTCACTGTTGATACTCTTGAAATAAGCTGTTCTCAATGGCTATGGCCTTTCTTAATCATTATAATTTCTTATTGCATTTGGCTTAGTCAAGAAGACATTAGAGCCAGGTGCGGTGGCTCATGCCGGTTCAGCACTTTGTGAGGCCAAGGCCGGTGGACCGCCTGAGGTCAGGAGTTCGAGACCAGCCTGGCCAACATGGTGAAACCCTGTCTCCCCTAAAAATACAAAAATTAGCTGGGCATGGTGGTGCACACCTGTAATCCCAGCTACTTGGGAGGCTGAGGCAGGAGAATTGCTTGAACCTAGGAGGCAGAGGTTGCAGTGAGCCAAGATCGCACCATTGCACTCCAGCCTGGGCAACAGAGTGAGACTCCACCTCAAAAAAAAAAAAAAAGAAAAGAAAAGAAAAGAAAAAAAGAAAGAAAGAAAAGAAAAAAGACATTAGAGAATGACAGCAAACACCTCAATAAAGGAAATCCAAGAGAATTCTAAGACTGCAGGGTAGAGACAGATTTCCAAGCTCTTTGATGTACTCAGCAATGCCCTTCTCAACCCTGAATTCAATTTATAAACTTTCAATGCCTGGACAATGACTGCTGGTGCTGTTTAGAAGATGGCCTTGAAGAATTCCACAAGGTCATAAAAGATTTTAATTCTAGGTGGTAGCCAAGAACAATGAGAGCTTATTCAATCTCTGTTCTGGGTCTTCTGTTTCATGTGCTCTAAGAGAGTTTTTGGAACAGATGTATGCTGGGGACTTTGTTCACTAAAATCAACTTCCCAAAGCATAGTTCAGTTCTTGAGTTGCTCTGAATCTAATTTATCCTCCTTGTATTAGCAAGTCATCTTGCTTGAACAAACCGCTTATTGGCTTCCCAGTGCCCAGACAATAAACTGAAAATTCCTTCAGATGGCACTTTCAGGTCTCCTGGAATTGAGCTTCATCATCTTTTCACTCTCTCTGCCTTCACCAAGTTGCTTGACTTTGCTTGATGTCAAATATGTTCATTCCCGTGGTGTCCCCTTTGCCTGGCATGAACTTTCTCAAACTTTCATCTTAGTCTTGTGACTGTGGTTGGAAAGGTAGGAGGTCAGAGAGGATCTGGGCCCACAGAGTCCAAAAGAGGAGGGTCCAGCACATTGCAGGTACTCAGGGATGACCTGTTTAATAATTAAATGAAGATTAAATGATCCGTGCTATGGGGTTGGATTTCACTGTTGATACTCTTGAAATAAGCTGTTCTCAATGGCTATGGCCTTTCTTAGTCATTATAATTTCTTATTACATTTGGCTTAGTCAAGAAGACATTAGAGCCAGGTGCTCTATGAGGCTAAATACAAATGCCAACTCCTCTGTGAAGCCTTCCTTGATTTCACTAGTTTGAATGGATCCCTCCTTATTTCAAGGCTCTTTGTAAATTAGCATTTCGTTTATTAATATGGAGATGCCTATCATATTATGCCTTAGACGTTTTTTTTTGCCGCATCTCTACTGCTCATGCCTCCTCCTTATCCCAGCCTGTCTTCTACACTTCACAGTGTCACTTTACATGTGCTTCTGATATTGGTTAATGCCTGTCGCCTCTTCTAATAATAACTAATAATTATAAGGACTTGCTAAATGCCAGGCACTGTTCTAATCAACGTATATGTGTTAACTTGTTTCATCCTCGTAAGAATCATATGATTGCTGTTAGTTCCACTTTACAGATGAGATGAGAAAACTGAGGCAGAGACAGATGAAATGCCAACGTCACACAGCTAAATGCAGGAGGCACGATTCAAGCCAAGGCAGTGAGGCTCCAAAGTTCATGGCTGACAAATTATTCTAGACCACCTCTCTCCTGGAGTAGGGGATTAGTTCTGTGTTTCCTTTGGCTTGGTTGTTGGGGCAATATTCCCAGTACTTGGCATGGTGCTTAGTACATAGTAGGGGCTCAGTATATACCTTGTTGAATGAAGGAAACATAGTTTTGCATGTCCGTTAAGTTTCCTGAAGGCAGAGACTAGATGGCAAGGGGCAGGAAGGCAGGTAGCCTGTGTGCCACATCACCTTGGACTCCCAATGATCCCTAGCACCTAAGCAGATGCCGGGTACCTAATAATCATGTTATTATTTGAGCATTTAGATGTGAGGGTTCTAATACTTTCAGATGTATTTGCTAATCCTTAGTGACTATCTTATAGACTAGTTTCTATCATTGTCCCCATCTTGCAATGAGATGACTGAGGTGCATTGAGACTGAGTCATTTGCTCAGGTTCATGTGACAGCTAAGTGGTGGCACCAGGGTTGAAATCTGCCACGCCTTCTATGTTTTCATTTGTCTGTATTCCGCACCATATCTCAGCTCTACCTTGCCTTTACCTATTTTTTTTTTTTTTTTTTTGAGATGGAGTCTCGCTTTGTTGCCCAGGCTGGAATGCAGTGGTGCAATCTCGGCTCACTGCAAGCTCCGCCTCCCGGGTTCACGCCATTCTCCTGCCTCAGCCTTCTGAGTAGCTGGGACTACAGGCGCCCGCCACCACGCCTGGCTAATTTTTTGTATTTTCAGTAGTGACAGGGTTTCGCCGTATTAGCCAGGATGGTCTCGATCTCCTGACCTCGTGATCTGCCCCCCTTGGCCTCCCAAAGTGTTGGGATTACAGGCGTGAGCCACTGCGCCCAGCCCTCCTTTACCTATTAGTGAAATGCTTATTGACCGAAGAAGCAGAAATTGTATAGGGCACAGAAATAGATAAGAAATGGTCGGTTGTGGTGGCTCACACCTGTAATCCTAGCTTTTTGGGAGGCCAAAGCGGGTAGATCACCTGAGGTCAGGAGTTCGAGACCAGCCTGGCCAACATGGTGAAACCCTGCCTCTACTAAAAATACAAAAATTAGCCAGACATGGTGGTGGGCACCTATAATCCCATCTACCCAGGAGGCTGAGGCAGGAGACTTGCTTGAACCCAGGAGGTAGAGGAGGTTGCAGTGAGCCAAGATCGCACCACTGTACTCCAGCCTGGGCAACAGAGCAAAAACTCCACCTCAGAAAAAGAAAAAAAAAAAAAAGAAAAAAAGGGAAAGAAAGAAATAGGTAAGGAAGGGTAGAGAAGGGGAATTGAAGAGTGGTAAGAAAACTGACTGGGAGAAGCAAACAGTGCTTGGATGAAGGATTTGGAAAGGATGCAATTGATAGATTAAGAAAAAAAACAATGTTTCAAATACTTGGAAGAACCAGGCAGGTAAATGGAAATTAGGGGCGTTGGAGGGGACGGCTGTAGAGTGACAGAGACCATGGTGAACAGACAAGCACAAAGACGCTGGCCCCACTGCACATTGCCATGCAGCAGGGATGGGGCCAAGGATGGTCAGAGCTTATAATTTTTCAGAGAAGATGAAAATCTGGACTGTATGTGAAATTCTTCACCTTTTTTTTTTTTTTTTGAGACAGAGTCGTGCTCTGTCTCCCAGGCTGGAGTGCAGTGGTGTGATCTCGGCTCACTGCAACCTCCACCTCCCGGGTTCACGCCATTCTCCTGCCTCAGCTTCCCGAGTAGCTGGGACTACAGGCACCCGCCACCATGCCTGGCTTGTTTTTTGTATTTTTAGTAGAGATGGGGTTTCACTGTGTTAGCCAGGATGGTCTCCATCTCCTGACCTCGTGGTCTGCCCGCCTTGGCCTCCCAAAGTGTTGGGATTACAGGCGTGAGCCACCGCACCCGGCCAATTCTTCACTTTTTAAACTGTGGGTAAGAATTTCTGCTTAAATGAACAACAATCACTCTGTGGGTTAAACCTATGGTGAATGTAGCTAAATGAGGTCCCGAGTATAAAGGGCAGGCCAGCTTTTAGAGCACCTTGAACGTCCGCATGAGGACTTTGGGAACTCATTCATACTCAGCACACAAAATGATGCGTAAATGAACATGGCTTAATCTTTGGGGGTAATAGAACTGTTGTGTTGGGGGTTAGACTTGTTTATTCTTTGCTAGGGTACAAATACTGCATACTTGCAATTCTCTATGATTTTCTGAAGGAGCTGATTTACAATCTTAAAATGCGCACTTTGTTTTCTTCACTTCTTAGCTCATACATGACCCAGAAGAAGATCTGGTCCTTCAAGAAGCAAGAAAGAAGACAAACAGATGAATGACAAAGACAACCAGGTAACCTAGTGGTGCAAAGGATTCAACTCCTAGCTTGTGGATTTAGGAATCTGTGCTAGGAGATTTGGGACAATAACAAAGATGGGAGTGGTGATTTGGCAGGGCAGGGCTTTAGGGGCGGGGGTTGGAGTGAGGCAGGGGGCATTGAGTGTCTGAAACTAAGCAAGACCACGAAGAATAAAATCCAAGTGAGGGGAGCCACTTTATCCTTTGATGCTTCTTCCATTTAGTCAGGTCCATGTGTCCTGAGCACCTACTATGGGCTCAGCACCATGCTGGCCACCAGGGACAAAGAACAGAAACGCCCTCGAGGTGAGGATGGACCTGACCTCTGAGCAGCAAAATTCTTAAGATGCAAGCAGTCGGCCGGGCGCGGTGGCTCAAGCCTGTAATCCCAGCACTTTGGGAGGCCGAGACGGGCGGATCACGAGGTCAGGAGATCGAGACCATCCTGGCTAACCCGGTGAAACCCCGTCTCTACTAAAAAATACGAAAAAACTAGCCGGGCGAGGTGGCGGGCGCCTGTAGTCCCAGCTACTCCGGAGGCTGAGGCAGGAGAATGGCGTGAACCCGGGAGGCGGAGCTTGCAGTGAGCCGAGATCGCGCCACTGCACTCCAGCCTGGGCGACAGAGCAAGACTCCGTCTCAAAAAAAAAAAAAAAAAAAAAAAAGATGCAAGCAGTCAGGCAAACTGGATGTGAATCTTGTCTCTTGTCACTTATTTGTTGCATGACTTCAAAGAACTTTCTTAGCCTCTCATAGCTTCAGTTTCCGGTTAGGTAAAATGGGAATAGTAATCAAATCAATTCCATAGATTTATTGTGAGATTAACTAAGAGTAATTGTGTAGACCACTCAGCACAGTGGCTGGCACATAGCAAGTGCTGAACAAGTGACAGTATTTGTTCCTTTTATGTATTAATATAAGTCCTCTAATAGAAGAATATAGAAACTACACTGATGATACCAAGGGGGGGATATTTTTTTATCTCTTCTTTTTATTTTATTTATTTCCAACAGAGCATGCACTATAGTTTAAAATTATGTTCCCAAATATTTACTAGCTCTTCTACGCTGTCTTTTCCTTGCCCTCACTAGATGGCAAGGGGCAGGAAGGCAGGTAGCCTGTGTGCTACATCACCTTGGCCTCCCAATGATCCCTAGGACCTAAGCAGATATTAGGTACCTAATAATCATGTTGTTGTTATTATTATTATTATTATTTGAGACAGTCTTGCTCTGTCGCCTGGGATGGAGTGAAGTGGTGTGATTTCAGCTCACTGCAACCTCCGCTTCCCAGGTTCAAGCGATTCTCCTGCCTCAGCCTCCTGAGTAGCTAGGCAGGCGTGCGCCACCACACCAGGCTAATTTTTGTATTTTTAGTAGAGACAGGGTTTCACCATGTTGGTCAGGCTGGTCTCAAACTCCTGACCTCATGATCTGCCCGCCTCAGCCTCCCAAAGTGCTGGGATTACAGGCGTGAGGCACCGCGCCCAGCCTATCGTGTTATTATTTGAGCGTTTAGGTGAGAGGGTTCTAATGCATTTGGATGTATTTGCTAATCCTTAGCAACAATCTTATAGACTAGTTTCTATCATTGTCCCTATCTTGCACTGAGATAACTGAGGTGCAGAGAGACTGAGTCGTTTGCTCAGGTTCACGCAACAACTAGGACGTGGAGCTAGGGTTGAAATGTGCTCTGGCCATGCTGTTGGCTCTGCCTCTATCCACTGTGAATGGAATATCTGTTGAATAAATAAACAAATGAATGTGTAATTTAAAAAGGCTTATGGAGGAGACAATTTAATTGAATAGAAGGATAAGTAGCAGTTTGTAGGTAAGCTAGGGACAGAAGTACAAATGTGGCCATGCAAGAGAAAGATTGTAAGTTTAGGAAGATCAAGTATAGCAAATAAATAAATGAATGGACACACAAATGAGTAAATAAATGAGTGTGTGTGTGAGTGTTTGTGTGTGTGACAGCGGGAGAAAGAGAGAGCACAGAAGTGTGGGTCTTACCGAGCCCTCTATGCCGTGTTCCTAAGGAACTTGCACATTTTCCTGCTGGCAGCCAGGAAACACTGAGGGGGAAAACATGGGACATGATCGCTTTCACTTATTTGAAATCCGCATTCTGATTTGAATAAGGACAGACCACAAGTTAGAAGAGACCTGTGAATCTGTGGGCAGGGGGACCCGTTTGGAGACTCCTGAAGTAGCCGGGATGAGAATCAGGGATATGGATCAGCATTATCAAGTTTCAGATAGTTCTGAAATGAGTCTTTTGCTATTAAGGGCAAGAAATATTTCCAATTATAATTTGCAATGGTCTGCAGAAACAAATGAGAGCAAACCGGAACCTTATTCGGAGAGGGATTGCCTTCCTAAATGGATTTTTGAACTGTTTCTTTTTTTTTTTTTTTTACTAGTATTGGCCTGCACGCGCCTGCCTAGGTGTTACTTTCATTCTTGCACAAACTCAGGCAGACACTAAACTCTCAGAATGTCTTTAGTTTGGGAATTTAAACATAAGGAACCGTTAGGTTTTGCAGTGGCTGCCATACCAAAACATAAATCATGCCAAAATTGTTTGAAATCCTGTCTTTAGAAGGTTGTGTGTTTTGACAAACCTTGCAGCAAATTTGGTCCAGCTTTTGGATTTGTAATGAAACCTGAAACCAAGCATTCTCGCCTGCCTTGGGGTCTCCTAGCGCAAGTTCCAAGCAGCCTTAGTGTAATACCTACCCTAATCTCATCCTGGCAGGCTACATTAGTGTGTTGGGCTGCGCTGCTGGAAGTTTGGGGTGGACTCAGCAAATATTTCATGCAATTATGAAGAAGGACTGATCAAGACAGCAATACACTTTTCTGTGTCTGAGTATTTTTAAGAGTGTAAATTGCAGAATTAGCAATACCTTATCCCCTGTTGGCTAGTGACTTGGAGATACCCAAGCCATGATTGGGGCAGAAAGTTAATTAATCTGCTTATTAAAAAGAAGAAATGTCTCATTTGCATGCATTTGCATTCAGGTCTTGAATTCATCATGCTTTTTGGTGGTCGTTTGCTTTATTTCCTTAATACCACTGACCTACCTAGGTGTTAGCTCAATACATTTAAATTTTCTGTGGCTGAGCTTTGTTTAAGTATCGTATCTCTGGTTATGGTTGGTTCTAGCAGAATTTGATTATTTTATAGATCGCTTAATTCTCTATAGAGATTCTTCCCCCTTCCATGGGCTGTTGGGGTTTCTTATAGTTATCATATACCACAGTTGGGAAAAGATTTGTTTACTTGACCAATCTTGGAAAATATAGACTTTGTCTCCACAAGAGTTGGACATGTTATCTGGGGATGATCCATTAAATTATTTGCAATTTCCTACTCAACTGAATTTTCCATGGTCATTTTTGTGGCAGTTTTCTCCTTTTTTGCTTTTCCTGTCTTATTGGGAGGTCTGCTTTGGGGTTTTGTTTTGTTTTTTTCCTTCCTAGGAAAAAAGACCATTGCTCTCCTTAAGTGTATTTTCTGCATTCCACATTCAGAACGATTGTTTTTACCTGAAAATGCCCAGGCACCTTACGGGCCTGAATCAAGTCTTGGGAGAAGAGGGAGGTGGCTGGAAAGAGGGGTGAGTGGGGAGACATGGGGGTGAGATGGAGTGGAGGGCAAAGAATATAACAGCCCTTGGAGCAACAGCAAGTAAAGCAAAACTACGTAGGGAGATTAGTGCAGAAATAAATCTCTGCACGTGAGTGAATTAGTGGCCCCAATTCGGGGCACCACAGTGCCCATGTTTCTGTATTTTGTAGTAATCAACATTTCTGATACATTACAACAGTGTGGTTGTCAGGGGTGAGAGGCTCGTGCAGCGGTTAGACCACCTCTATGCTAACAGGCTTAGCAATCAGGCTGCCAAGGGTCCTGGCTGGAGGAAAAAAATTAAAACCAAACCTTAGACCTCTTGTCAGACTGTGAGGAGAATTATATTTGTGAACTAGTCTACAGTGTGGACAGGAAATGACCTCTCCACAAACTGCTTCTTTAAAAACAAGCAGTGGTGCCTAAAGCTATCCAGCTTCTCTCTCTCTCTCTCCCTCTCTCTCTCCCTCTCTCTCTCTCTCTCTCTCTCTCCCTCCCTCCCTCCCTCCCTCCCACCCTCCCTCCCTCCCTCCTTCTCTCCCTTCCTCCATGCCAAGCTCCCTCCCTCTCTGGATCTCCTGCTCTCTCCCTCTCCCTCCTCTCCCGTGCTCCCTCCCTCCCTCCCTCCCTCTTTCCCTCCCTCCTCTCCTCTCCCTCTCCTCTCCTGCTATAGAGGGCTCCGACAGCAGTTCCCAGCCAGCGTGTTCAGCCTGCCTGCCTGCCTGCCTCTGTGTGTGTGTGAGCGTGTGTGCGTGCGTCTACTTTGTACTGGGAAGAACACAGCCCATGTGCTCTGCATGGACGTTACTGATACTCTGTTTAGCTTGATTTTCGAAAAGCAGGCAAGATGTCCAGCACACCACATGACCCCTTCTATTCTTCTCCTTTCGGCCCATTTTATAGGAGGCATACACCATACATGGTACAGCCAGAGTACCGAATCTATGAGATGAACAAGAGACTGCAGTCTCGCACAGAGGTAAGTACTTCAACCTTGGGGATGTGTTTGTGTATTTTTGTTAAGCTATGCATGAGCTTTTCCTAGGGTTTCTGGCTGAATTCCGTGGGAAGTGTCCCACTTGATACTACCACGTATGTGGAAATGAGCGCCGGGGTGAATCCACGAGTTTGAACGCTGGGTTTCCAGGCACAGCAACTCTTGTAGCAGGGGACAGTTTCTGCCGGAATCTTGAGAGAACCCAGCACTTGATTCACATGCCAGGTTTCCAGAAATGTTGCTCTTCCAGAACTCTGGTATTTTGCAGGCTCTGAGTCAGTCCTGTTGGTGTTTCTTGAGATATAATTCCAAGGAATTTTGTGATTGTTTGCATATGACTGTCTATATATGTATTTTTTTTTTTAGAAATAAATCCTAGAGGAAGTCTGCTTTGACCTGTCTTTGCTTTTCAAAGTCACCAAAATCGAGGTAAAAGCGGGGGCAGACGAGTAACCCTGCCTACTTCTCAGAACTAGCCCTGGAGGGACACATAGTATATTTCAGTGTTAAAATCAGAAACCAGTTGCTTGGGGCAAGGGGACTCTACACTTTCTCCTTTTGCTGTCGGCCGTGCCCCCCTGATCACTCTACCTTAGGACAGGAGCTGGTTCAGCTTTCAAGTCAGCTCTAGTTTTTGCATGTTTGCCTGAGAGAGGGAGACTCAGCCTCCTAGGCAGCCAGCAACTCTGGGAGCAGAGAGAACAGGACTTTCAGAACTTTTTAAATGCAAAACTCCAGACTCGCCTCCTGCAATTTAAATCTTTTATGTCAGTTGACTTTTTCTCTGTGCTAGCTCAGCTGGCAGGTCTTGCTGCTGGGCTGTCCATCTGCCTGTGAGTTGGGGCTTTGTGGAAGTGTTCGGAAAAGCAGTCTGTTATAGGTACACCAAAGTTCCTTTGGGAAGTGGAAATTGCTAGGAATTTAGTCTTCTCTGCAGAGTACAAATACCAGAAGATTTATGCCAAAAAGCTTTTAGGGAATAGCTTTGGTGGAATTTTAGATTGAAGATTGACTTTTAACTCTAGGAAGGGACTCCATTAAGTTTGCATTATAGAATCAAACACACTTGCTTGAATTGTCAACAGAGCCATAGAGAATTCATGACGTTTCATGTATTTAATACAGCTAACAAGATGTGACCTGCTTTCTGATTGGCTAACTGCTGGACAAGGACTTATATGTATTTTAAAAGCTGGGTTGTCTTTAATGACTGCTATTTTCTTTATATGTTAATACACCATAGATGCTAACTATGACTACTGGTATCCTTGCTCTTTCTAGAAGCCAGTAGCTCCTACAGAAGTGCAAACTATGTTTTGCTTAGGGTGGTGAACTGTTGGCAGTGACTGATATTTGTGCTTGCTGTTTTATGTATGTTGCTTTGTGTGTGTTACAGTTTGTATATTTCCTTCAGATCTTTGCAACTGCGTGTTGGAATCTTAAATCTCTGCATATACTATTGGTTGACATAGCCTGCTTTCAGAATTAGGAGGATAGAAAATGTCTTATAGTTCAGGCACACATTAATTGCAATACAGATTTGGGAAAAATAGTCTCTTAAAAGTGTGATCAGTTATAAAAAAGAGGCCAGGGACTATTATGGCTCAATTCTTGAAGAGCAACAATATTTAAAAATGACCTGTGTCCACCTTACATTTTAGAAAGTTTTTGAGGAATTGCAGAAATTCTTCTCCATCCTCCTGCAGTTAGGAACACAGGCAGCATTCTCTGATGTCTGCCTGCCCTCCTGCCCATTACTGAGCACTTGGCTAGGTCTGAGCTAGGAGACTTATCTGCAAGATTTCCCTATTCTTGTCCTCAAAAAAAAATTGCAGGATTCAATATGGTCCCATGTTTGTTTCCCATTTGAGACAAGACATTTGAAAAGACCTCCTTTTTCGGCATGCTTCGCAAAGATGCCGCATTATTTTTTGTGAGAGCTAAACTCAGGAATTCCTAACTTTTTGATTATGGGGCATGACTTTTAAAGATTTAGCTCTGAGTAGAGAAAGACTACTTCATAGCTCAAGAACCAAGAGAAGAAAGCTTGCTATGACAAATCTTAAAGATTTTTTTAAAGATTTTTTTAAACCTCCCTGCCTGTGACAGTAAAGTGCTATGAACTATTTTCTGGTGTGTCCTAGAGCTCACCCTTTACATTTTTCCCTCCTTAATGAGATAATTTTTCAAATAATTATTTAAATAATTGCTTCAATACTTCTTTTTTCTTTGCTAAGCAGTAAAATACTGTCATGAACGCAATGCCATATATTTGTTTTTATTTCACATGAAAAGAAGAGAGAATCAAACAATTGCTCCTAAGATATTTAAATATTTACATAAAATATTAAATTTTGATCATGATGTATATACTTTGAAAAAAATAACTTTCATGTAAAGTTACACTGTACGTTTGCCAATAATTGTTGTTTATGATAAAGCTTTTCTGAGTTCTGGAGAGGGATTGATTGGAATAAAATACAAAGATACTCAGCAAGAGTTATGAGTTTATTCACATGCAAAATCAAATATGCCTTTGAGTGATTACTTTGAGAATTTAGCCAAAGCATACAACCATTTTGGGCAAGAGTGACTCACCCATCCCTCTTCCTTCTCTCTCCTCTGGTCTCACTCCTACAGTATATAGTATTATTTCGTTAAGTCTTAATATCTCTCTCTCTCTCTGACACACACACACACACACACACACACACACACACCCCACTGGGTAATACTCTCAAGTCTTCACTCCTTTTGGAACATGGACTTGGCTAGAAAAAAATATATAGCAAATCAGTATGTGATGAAGAAATTGTAATCAAGTTTCTGGAAATTTCCTAGAAACCTCCTTTTTTATACGGAAAGAAATTAGTAAAGAACCATGATGTTTACCTACTCTCCTTCCATGGCTGATCCCAGGGCATTTTCTCATGGGGATCGATGCCTTTCTTCCAATTAAATTAAATCAAAGTTCTTCAGAAGCTGGGAAGTTTTAGTTTAAAGAGCATGGCATTGGGAGTTAATATTATTTCTCTTACAAACTAGTTGGCATAGGTCTTGGTTCCTCATTTGCAAATTACCAACAGTGTCCCTTTAATTGAAAATTCAGATTTTCTGGTTTTTTAGCATGAGAAAGTATTGTGAAGAGTACAGACATGATTTCTTTGCTCATGGTATTCAGTTCAAAATCACAAATGGTAATAAAATAACTGGGTAATAAGCTAGCACTTAGAGCAAGTAGTTCCTGGATCAAGTAGGTACTCATTAAACGTTTGCTGACTAGCCAATCAATGAATCAGTAGACAAAAGGAGATAATTTGAAAACCAATGCATTTATATTAGCACCTTCCCTGATAAATACACTTCTGAAGTTTTTTGGGGCCTGGTATCTCCTATTGAGCTTGAAGCAGCTTTGGGCCTGTGCTTCTCACTCTCCCTAAAGTTCTCGTCTCGCATCCCCCACATTTATTTTATCTGAGGTCATTTAGATCCATAATCTTTGTGGCAAAGGAAAGCAAGTGACTAAGTACTAATAAGACTTCACCTCTCTGTAAAGGAATAGGCATGCATTAAAGAGCAAACAGCAATAACAACAACAAAAGTATGTTTTAAATGCTGCTAGGTGTTCTGAAAAGTAAATTTTTTAAAATATTAGAATCTCAGTGGAATTTAATAGAGAAATGTGTGGGTGCTCCCCCCACCCTTTAAAATGAAATGAAGAAAAACTCTGAGGTTGGCATCACTGTGTTCACTGTAATTCCCAGGCAGCAGAAAGGAGTTTACATTTTCTGTTGTGTATGCTGTCAAAAGTTGACCCAATGTCTTCCAAAATTCATGTATTTGAATGGTTTGGCAGTGCCAAATGTATTTTGGAAGAATACAGCCACACAATTATATAGTTTTAACACTGCACACACAATACAGTCAGATAGGATATAAAAATATGTCCTGAAGACTTCAGAATTTGTTCTGTGAAAAGCTTCAATAAAAGCAAAAACAATGGATATTTTTCATTTTTAGGTCTCAGCTCTGAGATGAAAATATAGCTAAAATATATGAGAAACATTATAGTGGACATCATTGTAAGTGAAGGGATTTAACTAATGTTAGATTATTACACAATTTAAGAAAGTTTATCAAGTACAGTTCACAAATCTTTGTTAGAGTAGATACTTTCCTATACCTTGTTTTCTCATTCAAATGACCAAAACTGCCTGCATTTAAGTGAAGATATTTTTAAGTATATATAGTTCCTCATGTTGGCACCATGCTATTTTTTTTTAAATACCATAAACACCAGAAAAGTGTGAGTTCCGTTGTATATTTTTCCTGTTTTGAGGTTTTTTTCTTTTATCAATATTACACATCCTCTTCCAAAAGAGAAAACTGTGATTACAATCAGAAGCCGTACGCACAAGGATTTTATCAGAATTACAGTTTTTAGTTTTACAGGATTTAATATGAAGGTTACAAATGTTCGAAGACCTGGAAATTTAAATCTGCTGATTTTCACCCCTTCTCAGCTCAACTCTAAAACTCCCTGGGGAGGGGGTGGGGAGGAGGGGGATTCTTAGTTCTCTTTTCTTTCAGCTACATTTTTATATACTTTAGTCACAGCGTTTCACTTTGTAACATCATGTTTATTCATGGAATAGCTTGGTGTCATTGATGTTCAGATGGAATCTAGTTAAAATGAGATTAGTTATTTTGGATAGGTGGAGAAAAAGAAAAAAATGCTTTGTGATAACTTGGAGGTTTCTCCCCCCTAGAAATTTAGAAAGAAAAATGTTGCTGCTACTCTGAGATCTATGAATGATTTTCAGTGTTAAAAACAGAACTTTGTTAGTTGTTTGAAGGGGGTTGGTGAGGTGGGGGAGGGGGCTGGGTGGTGGAAAGGAAAGCTATTTTGAAAATGTTAAATGAAACCAAAAGTGCAGTTTTAAAAATGAGAACTTCCAAACTCTCTTATTTTTCAGGATTTCTACATGGCCTCAGAAAACAAATTGTAGGGCTCTTATACTGATTTTATTTTCTTGAAGTCTTTTTCTTCCCCCATTTTCTTACTATGGGAACTGTTTTTAATTAAAAATTGCTGCAAACTAACTATTCATAGGAGGCCAAGAAGAAAAAAAAAAAAGAACTTTCAACTCACATTCAACACAGATTCTTATCAGCCTAAAATCAATGCACATTTAAATTTCTCTCTTTTTGGTGTGTAAATTATGATGTAGGATTTAAACGCTATGCATTTTTTAAACATTTAGCTTTTTATTTGGGGTTCAGAAAGAAATTAATTTAAAGTATATGGAGAACAGGGCCATAAATCTCTTTTTATTACAGTTGTCCACATTAACTCATTTTTCATGAGGAACACAGAGCACCCCCTTTCTGAACAAGCAAACAAAATGTAAAGCAACCCCAAACATCCAACTTTATAAATGATCAAGAACAAAATTCATAAACTTACTTATCTGGATTTGGTGGGTGGACCTCAAAATATAACTGACCTAGGAAAACAATGTCTTTTTGAAGTGTCAGAACACAGCATTTAAAAAAAATGCCCAAAGGACGGAGATACTACAAATACCTTCGTCATTTTCTGACAAGGCGTTTTCCTTCTTTTTAAATTTTTAAAAATCAGTATGAGCCTAGATTTTTTAAAAAACATTTAAATTCTGGCCGCATGCATTTGAACCTAGGCAACTATTAATGCTTAAAACAAAATTCAGGCATTCCTTCAAGAATTTGCATACTTTAGGCAATGACAGTCTCAGCGTCTGGAAATATAAACATGATTAAGATATTTTCTGTCTTCTAGAAGCTTACAATTTGATAATGAAGGGAGACTTACAAACCACATTTACAACAGAGAGCCATGATAGGTTAATACACAGTGTATCGTGGGCGTATTCCTGTAGTGAAAGGTATATACACCTTTCTGAAAGGCAGTCATAGAATAGCATCTTTGGAGTTTTCAGTGTCTGTTGGGCAAGTATTAATACTAGGTGCTTTTTGTACGTCGGCTCAAGTAAACCTCATGATCACATCATATGATACTAATACCTACTAACATCTGCACTTTTACTAATGAGGAAGCTGGAAACTGACAGGTTACATAAATTGTCCAAGGTCAAATAGACGGTAGTTTAGCTTCAGAGGTTGTAACTACTCTAACATAGGACCTCTCTTGAAATAGGAAACACGAGCTAGAAATCTAGTTTTACCTATAGAAATTTTTAATGTGAATATATTCATTTTTTTTTTCCTAAGACAAATTGACTTTGGAGGTGGCTTGGAAATTGATCCCATTCACTAACTTGATTCTGCTAGGTGTGTCTCAACGGCCTGACTTAATTTGCAAAGGGACCAAGTGAAATTCCAAGGGATGGATCCAGGGATGGAAAATATACCCTGGTAACTGAACAAAAAAACCCAAATTACACTCCTTATTAAAGAATGAATACTTAAGGCCAGGCACAGTGGCTCATGCCTGTAATCCCAGCACTTTGGGAAGCCGGGGCGGGTGGATCATGAGGTCAGGAGTTCAAGACCAGCCTGATCAACATGGTGAAACCCCGTCCCTACTAAAAATACAAAAATTAGCTGGGCATGGTGGCACACGCCTGTAGTTTCAGCTACTCGGGAGGCTGAGGCAGGAGAATCGTTTGAACCTGGGAGACGGAGATTGTTCCACTGCACTCCATCCTGGGCGACGGAGTAAGACTCCGTCTCAAAAAAAAAAAAAAAAAGAATACTTAAGATGCCCACTGTATCTGAAGAGTTATTGAAACTGTTGTTGAATATAATGCATAGTCATCTAAAAGTTGTTTTTTTTTTTTTTTTTTACTTAAAAATATTGAAATTTCCATTCAGTGCTGCTTCTTAGTTGTGCCCTGGGAAAGATGGTGTTTTTATTGTTTTAAACAGTAGTGAATGAGTATAAAAGCTATCTCATTTTTTGGTGGAAACAATAATCAAAATAAATGTTAGGAAATTAAATTACAATTCAAATTGGGCATAGTATTGGCTTCCTTTGCAGGTAATCAATTAGGAATCTTAGGAAAAATAAAGACATTAAGGGGAAAGAACTTTGAACATGTTTGGCTTCTCAGGATCCTCGTTTAATCTACTCCTGAGAGGAAGTCAGTCCCCACATCCTGTCTGTCTGCAGAAGTTCTTTGTGGGAGGTGATATTTCCTTCCTACCCTTGCAGACCACTTTAGCTACCTGCAAAGCCATTGTCGTTAATGCCTGCCAGTTGTTGAAGATAAGATAGATCTCCTCATTTGATCCACCCCTAAAGCCTGAGATGCATGCATTCTATGCATTCTATGCGTTCTCATTCTCCTTTACCAGACAAGAAACCGAGGCCTCAGTTCATGCATGGCCATCCTGAGATTTGAGAGCCCAGGGGCTGGATCATCTAACTTTTCACTGTATGGGCCGTCCTGGAGCATACTGGTGAAGGGACGTTGTTTCCCAGCTGCCCGCTTCCTCCTGGAGGCCCTGGTAGCCACACCCTTCTCTCATGTTAGTACCATGTTCCACCAGCCTAATTTGAAGTTTTAGTCTTCCAGTTTAAAATAGGAGGCTTAGCATTAAGGATTTGGCAGACCCCTCTGAAGAAGAGGAATCTACCCTGTTCTGGTGACATTACAAGCCCCCAGCCTCTCTTTTTGGAATCAGGATGGCCTCTTAACAGCACTCCCTGCCCCCTCTTTCCACCTGATAATCTGATCCCCACAAACAGCCAAGGTGATATTTTTAAAGCATAAATCAGATCGTGTGACTTTCCTGCTTCCCCTCAAACCTAGAACAAGCTCTAAACTCCTTGCTCTGGTTTTAAGAATCTGTTGATCTTTTCCTTCCTGATGGTCCATTCTTATCTCCTACCAAGTATTCACTGGACTGGAGCCACGGAGGGCTTCTTTGGGATCCATTAACTTGCCAAGCTGATTCACACTGCAGGACCTTTGCCCTCGGTCAGGGGACACCGAATATATGACTTTCTCTGTAATAACTCAGCTAAGTATTAGGAGACCTCAGTTGAGTTAGGATTTAGCATAGTGCTGGTTTTATTTGCAGGTAATCAATTAGATTTCTCAAAGAAAAGAAGGACAATAAAGGAAAAGAGTCCCAGCAATTAGGAGGTCCTGTACTGAGCAACTTAAATGTTCTCTTCCTAGTGAGCCCTTCCTCAAACAATTAAAATTAACCCCCAATCACTTTCTGTCACATGCTTTCTTCATAGGAATTATCGGAAGCCTATGTTTTCTTGCTTCTTGTTTATTTCTTAAGTGTTTGCTTGTCCTTGATAGAATATAAGCCCCATGAGGGCAGGGACCTGATTGTCTTATGCATCATTGCATCCCCAGTACCCTATGTAGCACATGGCTGATGTGCAAAATATATCTATTGAATAAAGGAAATTAAGTTGTTCCAGCACTGGCTATCCTGACACTAAAATTTTCCCCGAGTCTTACCAACAATTGCCTACAGTTCCAGTAGGAGAAGAATCTGTGAGCCTAATAGCCCAGTGAGCATTCACTGCTAGAATGCACATCCAGCCCAAAGGAAAAAGAAGCCCCGAGAAAACAAAATTTCTTCTGTGAAGGGAGTGTTGACCTGACTATTTTGCCCTCTGGATAGTGCAAATCTGTTGGGAATCTCCTGACTTCTGATTAAAAATGTTTATACTTATCCTAGTGTTTCTTTTTTCATTTGATATTTCTGCTACTTCTCTCTCTCTGTATCTACCTGGGGGCCCACAGTCATGAATTACAATATGAATCATGATAATATGTTACATTTCCTGGAGCACTTTGCATTTTAGGTAAGTGCTTTCGGGGCCATTAATTAGCTTATTTGAAGTGATTTGCACAACAGAAAATATGGGAAGTTCTAACAGTATATGATGCTGTGGTCTATAATAACTTTGTGTTTGCTAACTGGTGGGGGTGTGTGTGTGTGTGTGTGTGTGTGTGTGTGTCAGAGAGACAGAGAGAGGGAGAAAGAGAGAGAGAGAGAGAGATTTGTTCTAATCAGATTGTGTTTGTGTATGTGTGCAGCTTTTGGTTAGGGAATATGAACAATTTTTTTCATCAATAGTTTTTTCTCCTGGAATGAAAAGAGTGATCTTGAGCATAAAGGCTTCAACCTCAGTATGACTTAATAATAAGACAGATTTAGGTCCAAACTCTGAGTTTGTCTTTTACTTGCTGTATAATATTCAGGAAGTTTCTTAAATTTTCTGAGCCTCAGTTTCCTTAGCCTAAGTGTTACATTGTGAAGTAAAGAATGAATGCATGTACAATGCCTGGTATATAATAGGTGCCACATCAATGGGAACTGTGATGATGATGATGATGACGGTGACGATGATACCCTTATTCTGGATTTTATCAGCAAACTAAGTAGTGTAAGTAATGCCAAACATTGCTTCATTTCTTAAAAGTATCTTTAAAAATACTGTTTATATGCCTGCACTAGCATGTTTCACTTTAATAAACAAAACTTGCAATAACATGATCTAGAACTCTTGAGTTTGGTGGTTCTTGTGTGATAATGCCAAAGGGGCTTTTCACTGTTATATGGCAGGGATGACATAATAATCATATACCTTGTTATGTGAGAGTAATGGCAGAGTAGTCACAATCTCCTGCAAATTCAAGACTAGAATGATCTCTTAGGCATACCTATAGTTAAGTAGTAAGGGTTGACCAATGTATGAGACCATGTGTACCCCGTCTTGTTGGGAAAAAGCTGTGATTGGGGTTTTCTCCATTTAAGAACTCAGTAGAGACAACAAAACATTAAAATGTTCCCTTTCACCAGTGCCTTTGGAGGACTGTCTGAATGGCAGCCCCAGGAGAGGGCTGGAGAGCACACACCCACTGGCCTTGACTGGCCATTTCTTCTAAGGAAGCAGGCTTCTCAATATGCAGCCCAGCACAGATTTCTCCAAGGGAGCCGGGTCGGCACTGGTCAGAAGCCTGAAGCACCATCGGTGTGTCTGGACTGATAACAGCCCTTCCAATTGACTCACTGTGACACCTTGTGGCTTACTCCTCACACAGTGAAAATGCACACAGTGGTGGAAGTAGCGGTGTGCTGAACCCTGCCATACGGTGTCTTTCTGGCCACAGGGATCAGGTGGATGGGTAGTCATGCTACCTGTCTCTTTTTTTGGTACAGATGCAATTGGGCATTACACTGTGCTGATTTGCCCCACTCACTTCAGTGTAGCACCTTTTTTATTTTTCCTGTTGAATTCTGCAAATTACATACATTGTCCTACACTTCATTTCTCTGACCAGGGCACCTACGTTTTCTATAGTCCTATATTAATAATAATTTTTATCAGCCTTTATAGAGTAACATCTTGTGTAGCTCAAACGTTAAATAATTTGTAGCCCCCTTTTTTTTTTCTTTTCCTTTAGGTAGGAGTTAGGATGTATTACACTTCTCCTCCCAACGTAGGTCATTTCTTAGGACCCGTGAAAATTTGATCTTGATACTGAAAATCTGTGTAGACAAGAAAAAGCTAAACCAATACATAAAACTGACCAATTGGCAATACATACAGAAAACAACCTTTTTTAGACCTTACAAGTTTAACATGATTACCATGTAGTTGGCTGAAATTTGTTACTTGAAATTAAAATTAAACCATCAGTGCATATTTACCTGCCTTTGAAAGGTTCTGATTTGATGGAGCCTACTACTCCCAAATTAGATGAATCCTAGAATTTCAGGGCTGGAATGGTTATGAGATCATCTAGCCCAAGCTCCTGATTATGGAAGTGTAGAAGCCAAATCCAAGCGGGGCTAACTTGGACTAACAGTGCTGTCAATTCACAAGCCATCTCAAGTTATTATATATATTTTTTCAAGTCTTAGCACTCTCCTGTCACTACGTAATTACCAGGAACTGGCCAAATCCAAACACACTTACCAACCACTAATCTGCACCTCAACACTACAAAAACTTTTGTATTCCAAGTCCATATCTCCTTTTTCAGTTTTCCAAATGTCTTAAAACAGTGTTGATTTTTAGTGTCATGCTATTGATGTTGAAAAACACATCACTAACCTTCATTGCTTTTGAATTTATGATTTCCTTTGCCAGTTTATTTAGAATAAAGTTGCATGTACTTTAAAAGACATGTCTCCTTTTTTGGTTTAAAAACATGGTACATTATTAATGTAGAGTATTTGTGAAATACAAAAATGTTCAAAGAGGTAAAGAAAATCATCTTTAATTTTACCATGCAACTAAATTGCTGTGAACATGTTAGTATATAAATTTAATGCACACATACATATACATAAATCTTTACTTGCTTACAAGCATATTGGACATCCTTTTGAATCCAGCTCTTTCAACTAAAATTATGAGTATTTTACTATGTCCTTAAATCTTCTTAAAATATAATTTTGAGTTGCCTGAATTGTTCATACATCTGTTTATGTTTTAAAAATTAACACCATATAGATATTTTAAAAATTATTTGACTCCATTGTACCATGATTTGAGATCAGTTGTTTTTTTGTTTGTTTTGTTTTTGAGACAGGGTCTTGCTCAGTTGCCCAGGCTGGAGTGCAGTGGCTCTATCACAACTCACTGCAGACTTGACCTCCTGAGCTCAAGTGATCCTTGAGCCTCAGCCTCCTAAGTATCTGGGACTACAGGCACAAGACACTGCACTAGGCTCATTTTTTAAAAAAAGATTTGTAGACATAGAATTTCTCTTTGTTACCCAGGCTGATCTCGAACTCCTGGCTCACAGTGATCCTCCTGCCTTGGCCTCCCAAAGTGCTGAGATTACAAGTTTAAGTATTCTTAACAATCAATTTTATCCCCCAATGAGGTAGAGGATTACTGGTATGAAGGAGTTAACTATGATGACTATTACGATGACCATTAGCATTTGGTACTAGTCGGAAGTCTTGAATCTAGGCCTCTCTGTCTCCCTTTCAAGAGAGACCCTTATTCTCACTCCCTACTCCCAACTTGAGGGCAGATCTTTTTTCATTTCTGCTTTTCCTTCTCTTGTATTATTTCTGAGTCAAAAGGCAGCGAGCATGAAGTCTTTCACAGGGTCCATAAATCAAAATATTTTAGCACAATTCCTACCGGGAAGAGGAAGCTTGAATTAATGTTAAGAGTTAGTGTTGATCTAGAACCAGTGGGTTGAGATATAGCAAGTTAATTTATGACACCTCTGAAGGACGTGTCTTTAATTCAAAAAGAAAAGGGATACCTCAAAAAGTGGGTTATGTCATGACTTGTATGTAATGTTATCCTGGTTACTGGACCAAAGAGGTCTTTGGGATTGGGTGCTCTCTTACTCATATTTGTGTCAGTCATAATGACTGATATTCTCTGTGGCCAGTATCAATCTTCTTTTAAAGGCACATTTCACTGAGGCAGCCATTTTGTTATCACTTCCTTTTTTTTATTTTTTGTTTTTTGAGACAGGGTCTTCCTCCTCACGCTGGATGGAGTGCAGTGATGTGATCACAGGCTCACTGCAGCCTCGACCTCCAAGACTCGAATTTCTCACACCTCAGCTTCCTGTGTAGCTGGGACCACAGGCGTGCACCACGACATTTGACTAATTAAAAAAGATTTTTATTTATTTGTTTTATTTTGTAGAGGTGGTATCTCCCTATGTTGCCCGGGCTGGTCTCAAACTCCTGAGCTCAAGTGATCCTCCCGCCTCAGATCACTGTTTTTGCATGGGTAATATGCTTTTTAAAAATAAGCCTCATACACATATGCTTCTAGTACAACATAGTTTGTGCAATAAGATTATGTCCTCTCCCATAGCATTGGCGTTAAGAGCTTAACTTCTGGAGTCATGCAATTTTTTTTCTTTACTTAGTGGCTGTGCGACCTTGAATAATTTATCCATCTGTGCCTGGGATGCCTCTATGGGTAATGTGGGGAATAACAGAATCTACGTGTTTGGGTTTTCGTAAGATAGAGTGAGTTAATTCTTATACAGTGCTTAGCATAGTGACTGTACCCTATGAAGGTTAACAATTTTTATTGTGGCTTATTTGTTTAATGGATATTGAACATCTACTATACATGATATTACTGGTCTAGGGACGAAGAGGGCAGTATCTGTGTCTTAGAAGAGCTTACCGGGGACATAGTAAGGACTCACAGGGAAGGAAGGTCTTGAGGGATACATGGGAATTTGCCGATTAGAGAAGGGTGGTGGGAAGGGGGTTTAAGGTAGAAAGAACAGCAAATGCAAATAAATGGATATTATATTTTAGGAAGGGTGAAGATTTTGACACTGCTGAGGCTTATGGTCTGGGGTATATGTATTAGTGTGTATATGATCGTGTGTGTAGGCCTGGAGAAGAAGTGGGGGCCAAATTGTGGAGGTATTTAAATACCAAGCCAGGGTTCTTTACCTTTCAGAGACTATACTTTGGATGATAGAACGATTATTTCACTTCTCCGTGCCTTGGTTTCCTCATCTGCAAAATGAGACAGCAGTCGTCCCCATCTCACAGAGTTGTTTTAGGGAATTTAATGAGGTAAGGCATGAAAGCCCTCAGACCAACACCTGGTACATAGTAAGGATTCAGTCAGTATTAGCTTCTACTATCGGGCCAAGGGAGCTAATAAAGTGTTTTGTTTTATTTTGTTTTGTGTTGGCTGGGGAGTGAAGCAATCTGCTATGCCTTTGAGCAAGAACATTCTGATCCCTTTGTGGAGGGTGGACTGGTGGTCTGTCTTGGAGCACATCTGTCTGCTGAGAGGAAGAAATCAGTGGATAGGGAGATGCACAAAGGAAAAATTACACACACTTACTGGCTGACTGAGCTATTTTTAGCCTAGTGTGTCTGGATGCAAAGGATGGATTTTCATGGTATTTTTTTTTTAAGATGCAAAATTCCCGTAAGCCAAGGTGATGTAACTTGCCTTGTGACATTTTATTTGCCCGTCCTTGAGGTCCACACTGTGGGCCATGAAACGTTTAGCGGCCTGGGGCCTCTAGTCTTGAGTTTTCTTCGTGCCTTGGCACAATTATGACCTGTGTGAGGAACCAGAAGTGATGTGCTGGCCGCCAGCCTGGCAGGAGGACCCCACAGTGATGTGGCAGGGAGGCAAGCGAGAAGCCTACATGGGGAAGAGAAAAAGGCAAGAAGCAGTGAAACCTGACCTCACCCAGGACATGGGACATGAGTCTCTGACACTCAGTTTCCACACTGGTAGAATGGGAAAAATAATCTGTCAGCCTCGGGGAACATCCCGAGCCCTAAATGGGCAGGTATGTGGTGTGGCTCTTCCCTCTACTGCATGGTAGTTCATACCCCATTGCAGGCCCATGTGCTTTGTGCATTGAATGCATGTTTTTCTTGAATCTTTCGCATACCCTCTTCCCTCTTTAAACTTAAGCCTCGGAGAAATATTTTCCTTCCCTGAGTCTATTTCCTCTTCCGACTTCCTTGGATTAGATGAGCTATGAATAGCAAGGTTCTCTCTTCGGCCACAGTCTATGATCCCGATTAGGTGGACTGCTGGTTTCTGTTTTTAATCTGTCACATCCAACACAAAATCAAGGTAAATAACGTGTTTTTGGCCCTCTGTTGAGCCTCCTTTAGCTATTTTTTTCCCATCTTCTTTGGTGAGGGATCTTACTGAGTCTTGCCTTCCGCACAAACTGGCTGGAGCTGGAGGACCATGTTTTGCCTCAAAATGCTCTGGGCACCATTGTCTTAAAACCCGCACATAAAGGAAGCCTCGATGGTTGATTTTTTTTTTTTTTTTCCGTCCTCGTAAAATAAGCTCAAAATGCAAATGCAGAATCTACTAAAATTACTGAGTTCAGTGGGTGCCCTGCATCGCCAGTTTTTTTTAAGAAAGGTTAAAATGCATCTGAACTAAGACTAGAAAATAAGCTTCAGGTGTTAGGTTATTCTGAAAAGACTGTTAATGCCTGTTGGCTAAGTGCATTAAACTGCATGGAAATGATCACTTGTGTGTACTATTTTAAAAACTGCTTGCTGGGATGGTGATTTAAACCTATTTTTTTCTGGACT
The DNA here is from genome assembly GCF_003255815.1 of Theropithecus gelada. Classification (NCBI taxonomy): domain Eukaryota; kingdom Metazoa; phylum Chordata; class Mammalia; order Primates; family Cercopithecidae; genus Theropithecus; species Theropithecus gelada. Next base: position 15,796,692 of record NC_037672.1, on the reverse strand, counting down.
CAAAACTTCACATTTGTCTGTTGAAAAAAAATACTGTATTTGAAACAAATAAACATTAAAATATAGTTTAGTATATTTCCAGGCGTTTATCTGAAAGGAAAATATGTCAAGACATTTTTCGTTAGAAGCTGAAATCTCAGCCTTAATTCACTCCATTGTATTTCCAAGGAGCTCAACCCTATATAATATTACCTGGTCTCTGGAGACCTCCTTGAAGGGATACCAGATACCCTTAGGATAACTAGAGAATGGGGGAGGTGGTTAGAGAATGGAGGGGGAATGGTTTCCAGTCCTAATTCTATATTTCCTGTGACTTTTTTTATGGGGGCAGGGGAAAAGGAGAGAAGAAAGAACTCTGCTGTTAGTTTTATTACGGCTTTGATTTTAAAACCATTTAAGAAGTAGCATTCATGGTGGCACCCTGTGGTGTCTAGGATGGAATTGCATTGGCTCATTCATTCCTCAATACCTTATTGAGTTTTTTTTCATTATGTGCTCAGTGAGGAAGGACCATATATAAACCCTGCCCTCAGGATGCTCACAGCCTAGTAGGGAAGGTAGCCAGCTGAACCTCCAGTTATAACTGAGGGTGCCAAGAGTGAGCTGTTCAGAGCAGCGAGGACAGAGGTTTTCCCAGCCAGGATTGCGGTACTGAGACATGCACACACGTGCATACACATGCACAGACATGCACACTCACACCCTAAGTTGCTTGTGCTATGTGGGAAATTTTGACCCACATATTCCTATGTTTAATTGAAGGCCCTGTTAACTTCTTAACAATGCTACATCTCTGATGATTTAAGGAGGAATTAGATTGCATAAACATCTCAAAACAGGGAGGTGAAGCTAGAAGCATAAATGCCCCAGTGATGGCTGCAACTAGGTCTCTTAACCTATTATAATCTAAACCTTGGGTGAAGGAGAAAGGAAAAAAAGCAGCTTTTTAAAGTCCACTGAAGACTTAAGATATGGCAAAAAATAATCGTTTTTTTTCTGACCATGAGAAATTGTCTGAGTATAGGGTAGAAAATTTCATCCTTATCAGGAAGTTAATCGTAGTAATTTATGTGGAACTTCCAGGTGGTTACTTAGTCAATCTTTAAAAATAAAAAAAGGCCCAAACTCTGCTCCCCGAAAAACAGTATCGAGAGAACTTTAGGAAGAAAGCAAATCATTCAAAGCCTTGAATGGTTAGAAATCCATAAAGCTGAAGGCAGGAGACTGGATGAAAAAAGAAAGAAAATCTCAAAAATTCAGGAGCAGGAGCCTTGCTAATCAGGATGAATATCTACTGAGTACTTACCAATCGCTAGTCCCACAGCTAAGTGCTTTACATCATGGCCTCAATTAAGCCACACACTGCTGTGGTACGTAGTGGTATCCACTCCATTTTTCAGATAAGACAAGTGAGGCCGAGAGATTAATTAGTAATTAGCCCAGGGCTTCAGAGGTAGCAAGAGTTACGCCTGTGGCTTAAACCTGGGTGTTCCCAAGTTCAGAGCTGAACTTCACTTGTCAGTCTGCTGCCTCTCCAGACAGCGCCCACTATACAGATGAAGATATGAGGCCCCGGTAGGTTATAGTAGGTCTTGAGTCTCACTGTGAGACACATTCAGAGCCTTCTCGTTGACTGACGACTTTGATTTTGGTTCCTCAGTGGTCCCCACATTCCACTGTGGGACTAGCATCTGTTTACTGAGAATCCATTCTGAGGGTCACACCACTGTCAGAGTCATACCACCAAGGACTTCTTGAGGTCGGGGACCTCGCCTGGCTCATCTTTGTATCAGCAGCAGAGGACACAGGGCCAAGGGCGGAAATGATAATCTAAATAGTGCTTGAATGAATGAGGGCTATGAAAGAAGTAGTAAGCTCCGAAGTTTACACAGAGTGAGAGAGGCAACTGACTATAAGGACCATGCAGACAAGCGCTGTTCCTCTCTTTTCAGGCACGGAAGGCTATGGGACATGTCTATGCAAACTAGAAAAACGTGCTCCTTCTGAGTGAGCCTATGGCCCTTTTGTGCAAATGAAATCTTCCTGGTCTTCCTGGCAGACGTGAGTTCCACAGGGCTTAGCAAAGTGCTCTGAATTTTAGCTGTTCCTTCTCCCCTTGGTCAGCTGCCTTTTTGCAGTGTGGAAACTGCTCAACAGTAAATGGAGGCCTGTTTTGATTTAATTTAGCCACCCAAAACCTGGATTCTAATTGATCTTCACTAAATCTTCATTGGACACATGAAGAATTTTCTTTCTTCTTTTTTTTTTTCTGAGTTGGGGTTTCGCTCTTGTTACCCAGGCTGGAGTGCAGTGGCACGATCTCGGCTCACCGCAACCTCCGCCTCCCAGGTTCAAGCAATTCTCCTGCCTCAGCCTCCCTAGTAGCTGGGATTACAGGTATGTGCCACCACGCCCGGCTAATTTTGTATTTTTAGTAGAGACAGGGTTTCTCCATGTCTGTCAGGCTGGTCTCAAACTCCTGACCTCAGGTAATCTGCCCGCCTCGGCCTCCCAAAGTGCTGGGATTATAGTCTTGAGCCACCGCGCCCAGCCCAAGAATTTTCAAGATGGTGCTAAATTCTCTTCTGTCATTAAGATACAGTGCATAAAGAAGAATGTTTGGGCCATGTGTCATGGAGGAGGCTGGGATCGGTTTGATAAGGGATTGTAGGATTTGGATTTGTTGGGAAAGAAGAAGGGCATCTGCTTTGGGAAAATAAAGGTCTGAGATGCCATCAAGCAAACACGTCTGGTGTAGGAATAGGGTGAGGTTGGCTGACCTCTGCACAGGAAGTCTCTGGAGGTGTAAAGAAAGTTGGACACCAAGAGGAGACATCATTTTCTCTGTGTTCCGTGCTTGGGTACCATGTCCATAGAATGCAGTGGGAATGAGGCTTCATGGAGATGTTAAATTGACTTCCTGTTTCTAGGGTAGACACCCTTCCTTCTCTACACCCTCTGTGTTAGTTAGAATTCTCCAGAAAAGCAGATATAGGGTATATATCCAGGAAGAGATTCATTATAAGCTATAGACTCATGTTATGGAGGCTGAGAAGTTCCATGATCTGCTGTTTGCAATCTGGAGACCCGGGAAAGCAGGTGGTATGGATTAAAGTCCTGAGGGCCAGAGAGCTGATAGTATCAATTCCAGTTCAAGTCGGAAGCTCTGAAACTAGGAGCACTGAAAATAGGAAAAGATCAATATTCCAGCTTAAACAACCAGGCAGAGTTAAGCCAACATTCCTCTGCCATTTTGTTCTATTCAGGCCTTTTATAGATTGAATAGTGCTCACCCCCATTGGGGAGGGCTGTGTGCTTTACCCAGGCCACCAATTCTAACCCTAATCTCAGAGAAAACGCCTTCACAGACATACCCAGAGATAATGCTTAACCAGATATCTGGGCATCCCTTGGCTCAGTCAAGTTAACACATAAAATTAACCATCACATTCTCTCCTGCCAATATGCTGCCTTCTCAGATATAATAGAGGCTAGTGTCAGAGGCCTTTGAATGTTTGTCTGAGGACTTTGGATGTGACTTTATTGCAAGAGGGAATATTATATGTTCTTCAGCAGATCCATTAACATCTTACTCATTCCCTCATTTGGTACCTTTATATTGAGCAGGGCCAGGTGTTTAGCATACAATACCACATAAAAACAGACATTGGCATTTCTTTCAGGAAATTTACAATCAAGTAAGGGAGCTGTACAGCAATTAAAAACTCATACCAACTAAAGTATAGTTGTAATGGATAAAATGTGCAGTATTTAACACAATGTGATCAGTGCACTAGAAGAATCAAGCATGTTTCTGTGAAAGCATAAAATAAATAAGGAAAGCTGACCTATATTGGTGGGAATAGTGGTCAGGGAAGGCTCCTTTGAGGAAGTGAATTTTTAGCTGAGACTTAAAGAACAAATGAGATCTAGCTAGAAAAATAGGACATGTGATGCCAAGATGGCATTTTAAAAGAATAATAGTAAGCGCAAAGGCCCTGTAGCAGGAGGGAGCTGATTGTCCATAGTTCCTAGAGCAAAGAGGAGATGCATTGTTCTAGCTAGAAAAATAGGACATGTGATGCCAAGATGGCATTTTAACAGAATAGTAGTAAGCGCAAAGGCCGCGTAGCAGGAGGGAGCTGATTGTCCGTAGTTCCGAGAGCAAAGAGGAGATGCAAGATGCAATCTGAAGCTGATGATACAGGTTGAGGTCAGATCGTGTTTGACTACAGATAGGATGTTAAGGGTTTTGGCTTTTTAGGTTTTTGTTTTAATTCTAAAAGTTATGAAAAATGTACTCCTTTTGGTGGTGGTCTGAGAGAAGGTACATCATTAGAATGACATTTTGAAAATAACACTCAGGCTGCTGAGTAGAGAATGGCTTCAAAGGATTTAAAAGCAGATGCAGAAGGACATATTAGAGAAGGACTGTATAGTTTTCTGGTAAAAGATGATAGTGAATTGTATGGGCGATGGATTAGCCATGGAAAGTGTTGAGTATAAGTGATCTCCAGCCAAACTCTAAGGTTACTGGAATAACAGAGTAGGAACCCTTCCTAGGCTTTATCTTTATTCTTGTCAGCAGTATGTACATGTATCTCCCAGCCCCAAATAACTGTACAGTTTAATGTTGTTCACTCTATCCACTTCCCAGAATCCATTGGAAATTGCTGTAACAGCACATCCTCAATGCCCATCAATTCTCCATGTCCAGCTCCTTCATGGCCTCCTCTGCCTCTGCTGAGCTATGGACTTCCCAAACCCCTTCCCCTACCTGCTTTTGATTGGCTTTAACTTTTACAATATCTTCATTACTCCCAGTTTGTTCAACATCCTTTTTATTTTTTTAAATCATAGATTGATTTCGTGTATTCTCTTTGCCATTTTTGAGTCTCGTTATTTCTCTATTTCTCCTTGGTTATTAGTGACTCTGTTTTCCTTCAGTTGCCTCTTGTCTTTGAGAAGCTCTTGTGATTCTTTCAGGGCAATTTGCCATTTGGTTGGTCTGTCTTCCTTTTCCCTACAAGTTTTAAGTATGGCGTTTTAGTTTTCTTTTATCCCCTTTCCTCTTCTTCAGGTTCAACTGCAGACACTTTGATCTTCCAAGGTTACTAAGCAGTGTCTGACACAATGTGGAAGCTCAACAAACGTTGGTTACATTTATTTCTTCTATTGATTGTTCAGGCTTTGATGCCATCACTTAAAATGTTTCTTGTACACACCCTGTTTTCTACCTACGTATGTATGTGTATGGTTACTTGAATCCAGGTTTTTTCTGGGAATATTCTAAAGTAATTGATTTCTCTGTGGATCTATAACAGTGACAGGAATTTTCACCTATGCCTGCGAGAATACCTCCAAAAGTATTGGGTGCTCATCATAAACACATGTCAGTTTAATAAACTCTTATGGATGCATTGACTTTCCCAGTGTTGCTAGATGACTTCAGATGATTTGCATAACGGGTCTCAGTTTCTGTATCTGTTAAATGGCAATGATCAGAGAATTTTTAAAAATTTAAGGACACCTGAAAAGCATGAAGGCCCCCTAGACAACTTGTGTTTATTCCACATAGTGGGAACTGTGCTAGATTCCAAAGACACAAAGACAACTAAGACAACTTAGAATAAGAAGGAAAAGAGAATGATTTGTTGCAATGATCCCCTTGAAGTTCTGGTTGAAAGTCAGAGGATGCCCTGGATTGGAAGTAGTCTCCAAAGTGACATCATTTTCTTTTTCAAACCACATCTGGCCTGTCTTTCTTGCCAGATTCATATTAAAGGTAACGGATTTGAAAATGTTTGGAATAAATAAAAGCTCTAGTCAGGTGTGGTGGCACACGCCTGCCATCCCAGCTACTCGAGACTCAATCATTGTTTCAGCCCAGGAGTTCGAGGTTGTAGTAAGCTATGATGGCACCACTGTACTCCAGTCTAGGTAACAGAGCGAGACCTTGTCTCTAAGGAAAAAAAAAAAAAAAAAAAAAAAGAAAGCACTATACAAATTCCATATTGGAAAATTTTCACTGAATCAATGGTTAAAGGCTTATACAATAGATGGGGTATTTGGTTAGTGAGGAGAGATTTTTGAGGATCGATGGCAATCCTTATTTTTAGAAATAGCCTGGTTTTTGCTGATTACTGTTGGTAGGGATCAGTTTAATGCTTTTTCCCCTAATGTACCTAGAGATTTGTGATAGAATTAGCTATGCAAATTGAATCCTTAAAAAAAATCCTCCACAAACCTGTATGTTATATTTATAAACTTTACATTGTACTAAAGTCAGCAAATGTCACAGAATTAAAATCAGTAAATGCAAAAGTGAAGGTTTCCATAGCAACAGTAACTAACCCATATTGCACATAAAATGAAATGTACATTAGGATTTACATTTAATCGCCTATTAGTGGAGAAAAGTCCTATATAGAACAGGTGCAATATGAATACATTAGGGTGACCCTAGCAACTCTTAATCTTTTAAACTCCAGGCTGTAGCTGCTGTAACTCTTTTATATCTACCAAGTTTTGACTCCTTTAGGGAAAGTGAGGTAGGAAAATTAGAGGCAGCATTAGAGCAGAGGTGTGCACCCCTAGATTTACATGCGGTGGAATATTACCATTGCATAAATTATCAATCAACTCAGTAGGTGTTTCAGAGAAAGGAATAGACCCAGAATACTAAATGTTTATGAAATTGTTGCACGTAGGGTACTTAAGAAGAATTTCTGTCTAGCATAGTCGGTTTATCCAAACCTTCAGTGCTTCTGAAATATGCTAATGCAAGATGATTTTGTGACTTTGAGTTGGTCGCGGAAAGGCCCAATAGGAGGGTGGCAGGACTGGAGCCAGGGACATGGGTCATGGCCTCAGCCCATCACTCTGCACATGTGGCCTCCCTTGCTGAATTTCAGTTTCTTCCTATAATGCACTCCTTGCCTACTACCCAGGGTTCTAAGACTCAAATAGGAATGGAAGGAGAAGGATACAGGGTATTTTGTGGAAGCTAAAGCTCTCTATATAGACAATGGTGATGCTATTGTGAATGTGACTTTTATAAGGCAAGTATCATCCCCGGCAGTTATACCGTGCCTTTGGCTGGTGGTTCCCGGAGAGGGCCTATCCTTGGCCGTCTGCTTACATAAGGGAATGTCTCCTCGCTCTGCGGCAGCTCTTCTGGTGGAGGGCTCTGAGTCATTGCTGAGAATACCGTCATGCCTCCTCCAGCTCAGTCTACATCAGATAACTCTAGATAGAGATTCTTCTATTGGTCAAAACTTTCTTTTATAAAATTGGAAGAAATTTTTCTAGTGACTAAACAGATGATTCACTCTAAAATGCAGTTGATTTTTAAAAATAATTTTAAGTAAAATTGATCATAAGTTTCTTTTTTCTCTCCATGAGCTTTAATGTTCTTTAGTATTCCTTGGCTTCACTCTAAACTCTTTGATTCAGTTGGTCCAGAGTAGGCCACAGGATCTCCTTTGTATCCAGTAACATGGTAATTTTTAAAAATTTATTTTTCAATAGATAAATTAATTTTGTGTAGCTTAAGCCATTAAACAAGGTTATCTGATTACCACTCAGATCAGATTTTGCCAGCCAGCCCAGAAACCCTGCCCTGATTATAACCCCTTTCCTTGTATAGTCTTAACACCAAAACACTTTTTTGGTGTTAATTCTCTTATGTTTCCCCAGATACTTTCTGCTGCTATTGATACTCAGATTGGCCTGCCTTACTGTCCAGCGAATACTTGTTGGCTGTTTTTGATTCCCTGATTTTCTGGTCTATCAGATGTTCTCTAGCTTCCTTCCTGCCTAGACCCTGATAACCTGCATGTCTATGGCTGTAGTGGTTTGTTCCACTGGCTTGTATTTTGGGATGTCATGTCCTCTTTTCTTTTCAAATTTAATTTTTTGTTTTATTGAAAAAATTGAAAGAGATTTTTAAAAACATAATTAGACCAATTTTTGTCAAGTACCACTCTTGTGCATACATAAACAAGGCTATAAATGAAATACATCGGTTAGGTATTACTAAGACTTACATTCAGGGTCTAATGGTTTAGAATTGTTCTTCCACTCATGGTTGTCCATGATTTTCCATGTAGTATAACCTTTGTGCCACCAAGGATGTTGGTGAAGTGGCATTCTTCAAAATAACACTTTTAAAGATGCAGGTCTCTGTGCAGGCTTTGCATTAGGTAGAGCTTGCCTAGTTTTGACTTTGATTTTCAGGAATGTAGCGAATCTTGTTGAATGCACTATCTCCCTGACTCTTACCCTCAACCAAATGATTGAGAGGAGAAAGAGTGATCTATCTTTGTCTCCCCTTTTCTTCCAAGCCGTTCACACCCATTCTGCAAATTATGATGCTTCTGCTTTGAATATTTGCACATATACAATGATAATGATGGCTTGACAAAGAGGGTAAATCATACTCTGATTGTAAAACATACATTGAGACATCAGATTGATATTGGAAAAAATGTGCATCTTAGAATTAGTGAAATTACAGATAAATATAAACACTTGGGATTTTTCTGCACATCTTGTAACCCTCTTTCTTACTTTAAAATATATTTGAACTATTTATTTATTAAATATAGTATAAAACTGAATCTTGAGATCTGCATATTTTCCAGCCTATGCATTGCCATGATGATCTTATCATCTAATTTTGTTAGAAATGTTTTCCATGAGTTTTTGGTTTGGGGTTTGTGTAGGGAGTTGGAGATATTTTTAAATGATGCTATCATTGTTCATAACAGTCAAAAAGCAGAAGTAACCCCAAATGTCTGTTAAGCGATGACTGGATAAACAAAATATGATATATCTGTACAATGGGGGCCATAAAAGGATGAAATTCTGATCCATTGCCACAGCGTGGATGAGCCTCAAAAACATTTATGCTAAATAGAAGAAGCCTTTCACAAAACATCACATATTGTAGATTACGTGGATGGAAACAGTAATTCCTGCAATTGACATGAGAGATCATGTTGGGATCATGAAAACCTGCTGAAACTGGTTGTGGTGATGATTGTTATAACTTGGTCAATTTGTTAAAAATTAAAACATGGGCTGGGCACGGTGGCTCAAGCTTGTAATCCCAGCACTTTGGGAGGCTGAGACGGGCGGATCACGAGGTCAGCAGATCGAGACCATCCTGGCTAACATGGTAAAACCCCGTCTCTACTAAAAAATACAAAAAAAAAAACTAGCCAGGCGAGGTGGCGGGCGCCTGTAGTCCCAGCTACTGGGGAGGCTGAGGCAGGAGAATGGCATAAACCCGGGAGGCAGAGCTTGTGAGATCCGGCCACTGCACTCCAGCCTGGGCAACAGAGTGAGACTCCGTCTCAAAAAAAAAAAAAAAAAAAAAATTAAAACATGAATTTTATCATTTACAAATTATACGTCAATAGGATCATGAAAAAAAACTTTATCACCAATGCTGTTTTCTCAAATATTAAGTTTTAAGACTAAAAATATGCAGAATAATATAAAATATAAAAATAATATTAAGAAATGCCAAAATACTCATTGTTTTAGAAAACTCTTTAGGAATTAGTATAATTTGGTTTCTCTTTGTTGAATTTTTTAAGGAATAAGGTAGAAGTATAGAAAGCCTAAGGACAAAGAACTTTTTTTTTTTTTTTTTTTTTTGTCCTAAGATCAAATGGTGGATAGAGACCATTAACACCGCCAAGGTTAACCCCAGGCCGAAATTTTCCAGGTTCTACTCAACCCTGTCCTGTGCTCCAGCACTCTCAGTGATAGGCAGCCCACTCCATTTTGAGGCAATCCATCTTATTGACTTAGAGTTCTAGTTAAAAGAAATGTAAAAAAATTAAACTCAAGTTTGTCTCTTAGTCACTATCATTCACCAGCCCTTTTCTGAACTTGTACAAAGTAAGTTCATTCTCTCTTCCACAAGAGAGCCCTCCACTATCCAAATATGAGGAGTTTATCATCCCAAGTCTCCAGGTCTTCTCATTGTAAATATTGCACCCTGGGCTCAGCTGTTTCTCAAATGCAGAGGAAATGCCCGATACACCGTTCTTCACAGCATCTGTACCACCCTACCGCTTGGCCTTTTTGAACCCCCATGAGATGGCGAGCATCTTCCTTATCTGATTGCTTTCCCTCTCACTGGGCTGTCAATGGGACTCTTAGAATTGGCCTCAGAAGCACGTCAACTCCCCCACAATGATCTGGACAGCCTCACTTCGAATATAGTGGATCTTTTGCTTTTCTTGCTTTGTTTGCAGAAATCAAGGAAACATATTTTCTGACCTTGTCATCTTTTGCTAAAACATACTGAAAGTTAATTAATAGTCATGGTTGTGAAATCTTTTCTCTGTTTTTGTATCCTCCTTATACTGATTTCTAAACTACTTGCAAATATTATTTTCGATTGTAACAGTATGAAAGGGATTTAGAGTCCTGCCTATGCTGACTTATAATAAAAGATACCATGAATTTACCTGAGAATCTGAGGTCTATTGCTCTCATACATAACAAACTTTTGTTGTTGTTGTTGTTAAGTATCTGCTTTATGCCAGTCACCCATTCTCAGCGCAAGGGAAAAAGAAGCAGTGATAGCAACAAAGATTCTTTTAGCCAGAATAGAACTCATAATTCAGTTGAAGGAATCATGCAATCAACAAGTAAACAAATATATATATGCCATAGCATTAAGTAGTATTTGAAAAGTTTTATCCAATTCAGAGGAGCAGTAACTCATGTCATAGATGAATGATTGAAGTTCAGATATTCATTTGTGGTGAAGAAAAATAAATATTAAAATAAAAAATCAATATAAAAGAATAAAAATAATATGAAGAAAAATACAGTCCGAGGATAGAGACATATGACGGACACTACTTTAGATAACATGGTCGGAGAAGACTTCCCTGAGTAGAGACCCTTGCAAAGTACAGAAGGGAGAGCTCTGTGGGTAAATGTTTAACAATTGGGTCTTTAAAGAAAAAAGAGTGTGTATATACATACATATGCTTATTGTAAGTTTTACCAATAGAAAGATATATAGTTTACAGTTTATGGATAATAATAAAATATACAATATTCTTTATTATAAATTCTATGTAGTCAATTCTCCCAAAATGCTTTCATTGATTTCTGCTGAACTCTTATAGTCATAGCCCAAATGTAATTTTCGTTGATGAGTAAGAGTAGTTCTGACACGGACTGGGCGCGGTAGCTCACACCTGTAATCCCAGCACTTTGGGAGGCCGAGGTGGGCGGATCACTTACAATGAAAAGTTCAAGACTAGCCTAGCCAACATGGCAAAACCCCATCTCTACTAAAAAATACAAAGATTAGCTGGGCGTGGTGGCGGGCACCTATAATCCCAGGTACTTGGGAGGCTGAGGCAGGGGAAATTGCTTGAACCCAGGAAGTGGAGGTTGCAGTGAGCTGAGATTGTGCCACTGCACTTCAGCCTGGGTGACAGAGCGAGACTCTGTCTCAAAAAAACCAAAAACAAAACAGTAGTTTTGACATGAATGTTGGCTGATATTTTCTTTTACATTAATGACTAAGAAGACAATGAAACAACAGAGACGAATATTTGAACTTCATTCATCAATGACATGAGTCACTGCTCTCCTGAATTGGATAATACTTCTTGAATACTGGAAGAATATTTCCTCAAATTTTCTGCCACTCATCATGGTACAGCTTCAGGCATGCAAACGTTTATGCTTAATTCATATTATTAACATTTTTGCATCACTTTCTTAAATCTACACAGTCAACAAAATAAAAACTCAAGCCCTGCATTGTAGCATTTGCCAATTTCTGTAGTAAATACTCCCACTATGGCTCATTTGAAGATACATATATTCAGAGTGTGGGGTTGAGAAAAGACACACACCATTATACAGTATTTCCATCATCCAAGAGATATAAATAACCCCAAGGGCACAAATAATAGTAACATGTAGCAAAATAATTAGGAATTTTGGACTATTTATTACCTTTGCTTTCAGTATGATTTGTTTAATTGGAAGTTAGAGACTGTCTCACAAAATTTCTGAAAATTTAGCAATAGGAGAGCTCCAACACACTGCTGAGTACAACATATGGGTCTCACTCATTTGCCAGAGGAAGCAGTGTGTGCAGGTCTAAATCAGAGATAGGCTTTTTGGGTTTAAAGAATGCAAGGAGGGCCGGGCGCGGTGGCTCAAGCCTGTGGTCCCAGCACTTTGGGAGGCCGAGACGGGCGGATCACGAGGTCAGGAGATCGAGACCATCCTGGCGAACATGGTGAAACCCTGTCTCTACTAAAAAATACAAAAAACTAGCCGGGCGAGTGGCGGGCGCCTGTAGTCCCAGCTACTCGGGAGGCTGAGGCAGGAGAATGGCGTAAACCCGGGAGGCGGAGCTTGCAGTGAGCTGAGATCCGGCCACTGCACTCCAGCCTGGGTGACAGAGCGAGACTCCGTCTCAAATAAAAAAAAAAATAAAAAATAAAAAATAAAAAGAATGCAAGGAGACTGGGCATGGTGGCTCATGCCTGTAATTCCAGCACTTTGGGAGGCCGAGGTGGACAGATCACATGAGGAGTTTGAGACCAGCCTGGCCAACATAGTGAAACCCTGTCTCTACTAAAAAGTACAAAAATTAGCCAGGCCCACGTGGTGGTGGGCACCTATAATCCCAGCTAATCGGGAGGCTGAGGCAGGAGAATCACTTGAACTGGGAGGCAGAGGTTGCAGTGAGCTGAGATTGCACCACTGCACTCCAGCCTGGGTGACAAGAGTGAGACTCCATCCCAAATAAAAATAAAAATTAAAGTTAAATAAAAAGAGAACGCAAGGAAGTGCTTTTTATGGGTATGGAGTGGACACGAGAAGGGAGGGAGGCTGCAGAGATGGTGAGGCCAGATCAGAGAGGGCTTTTATACCTGCTTAAGGGGGATGTTAAGGGGAGTGGGGGTGACCGCAGGTCCCCATATGCTCCAGGTAAGGCCACACATACCCCACCTAAGGAGGATTGCAGAGCCCCTAATTAACTTTGTGACTTTTAAGAGCCACTTCCCCTTCTGCCCACCACTTTTCTTATCTGTAAGATGCGGAAGTTGGACTAATATGACATTTAAACTTCCTTCTAATTCTAACCATCTCTGGATCTGGATAAGACTTCACTCCTTTTTGTGTAATGAATGCAGCGAGTCCTGCTGCCTACTGAATCCATCCGTGTGGCAGGCTCCTGGGCTTTCTCCTGTTCCGTCATATTGATATGGTTATGGTTAGTCTTCCAAACACTGAATCCATGGCATCTTCTGCATCTCCTTCCTTCACCTCTGAATGTGGTGGATTGTCTCTGCAGCTGCCTTGTATGAAACACAATGGCTGCTTCTTCCACTAAAGCATTTAGGGTTGCTGCTGGCTGGCATCCCAACACGGCCACCCACTCACATAGGCTCATGTCACCATCACTCTGAAATAACAAGTCCCCAAAGACTGAGATACATGGCTAAGAAAATACTGCAAGTAGGAAAACAGGCTCAAGGAACATCCTGAGTGTTGTTCTTGGATCGCCACATTGACTTTCTAGATCACTTCCAAATTTTCAACCTAAAACAGCAGGATGTTCCTCAAATACTTAAGATGGAAGGCAACCAAAAACATCACTGGGTAAAGTGAACATCTACATATTGGTATGACCAGCTCCCAACTCAAAAAATGAAACAGGTGAACTATACTTCTGTGATGTAAGAAGCTCGTAACTCAATAATAGTCATAATTTTAGAAACACCCATGGTGCAGTGGTTAAGATTTCAGGCCCTAGTACTGAACTCTCTGCACTTGGATTTCGGGTCGACCATGCCTCAGCCAAGTTATCTAACTGAAGATGAGTCCATTGCCTCATTTTAAAATGCAAGTTGATAGTAGCAGTAACTCCCTTGTACTGGTGTTACTGGAATTACATGAATTAATACTGTTACATAGTGTTCATATAACATAGTCATTTTAGAAGCACCTTCACACCCATGATTTAATTTTCTCTTCAAAACAACCCTCATTTCTGAAAAAAGTTGTCTGATATTATCACCTTCATTTCTGAGGGGTCAGCATAGCACCTTTCCCAAAACTTCAAGCATTTCCGAGCTTTTTTTTTTTTTTTTTTTTTTTTTACAACTTTTGCATTTGTGTACTAGAATTCTGCCTCTAGAACTGGCCTGCCTGAGCTTGATTTCTAATTTAAAACATTTTACTCCTGTGTGTCTTTGGGCAGTTACTTAACTTCTCTAGACCCCAGCTTCTTCACCTGATGAACATGGATAATTAAAATAATAATAATAACAATAATGATGCCACCTCATAGTATTGTTGAGAATTAAATGAAGGAATCTTTATGAAGCACCGAGGCACTTAGCATGGTGTCTGACAAATGGTAGCACCATTCATCATCATCTACCAGCATCATCATCACCAATAATGTCATCATCTTCATCATTATCTTCATTAAAATCATTCTCATCACCGGCATCATCATCACCAGCAACATCCTCCTCTTCATTATCATTTTCATCAACATTATCATCTTCATCAACATCATCATCACCAATATCATTGTCAACAGCATCATCATCATTATCACCAACATCATTACTAACACCATGACCACCATTATCATCATCATCATCATCATCCTATGAGAAGAAACAGATCCTCAAAAAGGTTAAAAGACTGGGCTAATGAAAGGCACTGAGATGAAGGTCATTGGCAATCGATGTCCTATGTGAATAAGAAGTGCTTCTGTGTGATATTCTGCATGGTTACAATTACTTCAGTCTTCATCCTTTGAAAGGAGACGTGTGGGTGAAAGAGGAGGAGAGACAAATCCCTTCACACAATCTGCAACTTTTTCCATCTGCCTGAGTGAATATTGGTTTTGCTTTGCCTTAAGATTCTGCCACCAGACTTTGATTCCAGTGCTGAGTCACTGTCTGGCATGGCAGAAGGGGTTGGGTGGGGGTGATAACTCTGACCTCTCTGATATTAAGAATTTTTACAGAGAATAGTATTTGCGGTGCATTTTAATCAGCAAAATACACCCCCTTCAGCAGATGTTAATTTGCATTCTGACAATGGTGCCCCTGGAACCTGAGAATGTGATGTTGGAACAATAAAAAATTTTTGAGTAATAATACCTTTGTCCTATCAGGAGTCCCCAAATTTACAGGTCTGGTCCCTGTTCGTGCCTGAGATATTAAAGCACAGAAACTATGGGTAAGCCTCTTATCGTTACTCAGGCTCAATTGACCCAAAAGTAAAATAAAATGGGCAATACCTACTCTCTTGAAGATAAAACTAGAATAGATAATCTATTAAGGTCCACTTAAATCACTAAGATAAACGAGTCTAATGTGATTAAAATAAAGGTGTGGAAAATGCATATGTAACTACTGCAGGGCTTTATAATGACAATCTTTCTGGGCCTTGGTAATTTGAGAGGTCTGGACTTTATCAGGGATAGCAAATGGATTTCATTTTATGTGACGGCTCCAACAGATGCTAGTGGATTGTTTTTGAAGTGGTCAGGTGAGGTTAGGGATAGAATGCTGTCATCGATTGTTGAT
The DNA here is from genome assembly GCF_003255815.1 of Theropithecus gelada. Lineage (NCBI taxonomy): Eukaryota > Metazoa > Chordata > Mammalia > Primates > Cercopithecidae > Theropithecus > Theropithecus gelada. The sequence goes on along the minus strand of NC_037672.1, from coordinate 15,781,078 downwards.
ATCTTCTTTGTGCATAGGAGGATATTCATATCCACCTGGACATGAATGCCCGATATTTTTCACCCTTGGACTTCACTGTCTTGAAGTATCTTGAAGTGCAGCTATTTGATTATAGATCACCTCTTCACCACTGCCCCCAACTACCACCTTGAAATCTTGGTGCTGTTATCATCCTTTGCCGATGAATTACTGGTGCTTATTTCTACATTTTAAAGGGTCCTCTTTACCATCTCAAGTTAATGATTCTTTAAGTAGCTACATCTCCTGGAATCCTTCTTTACCTAGAAAACACTACAAACCTGGGCACTGCTATCCTGTACCTTAGTGGTTGTCTAGTTCCAGTTTTCTATTGGCATGAAAGAACATTTATAATGAGTATTAATCTGTGATGTGGGCAGGGCTCCGCAGGTTAGCTCATCTCTTCTCCCCTCAGTGTTACCTGCAGGTGTTTCCAAGGCAGAGCATTGGAATGCGACGAGGGCTTGCTCATTCCCATGTCTAGTAGTTGATGTTGGCTCCTGACTGTGCCCTGGACTTCCCCACAGCATGGTGGCTGGGTTCCAAGGGCTAAGTCTCTGATAGACCCAGTGCCAGACAGCAGTTGTGTTATCTTTTAGCACCTAGTCCCAGAAGGTATCACTTCTTTCAGATTCTGTTCGGCAATGTTGTCACAAAAGTCCAGCCAGGTTTAGGGAGAAGGAACACAGCCTCCTATATCCATTGATGTGGGAATATCTATACCACCTTGTAAGAAAAGCGTGTGGGATAGGACGTGTATTAATGTGGCCATGTTTGGAAAATACAGTTTGTCATACTCTGCAAACAATACAGGTCCATTTCTGTTTCAATATTTTAAGATCTGATTAATACAGGGAATGAGATAATAGTTTTGGTGCTGTTACTAAGACAGGACATTTTTGTATGTTGTATCTGTTGACATGTCAGTGGAAGGGAGATTTTTTCCCCTGTGTCCAGCTCCCTTTATGACTCCTTTCTTTGACTGAATATGGAACATAATGTAGTGGGAAAAGCACCGGCCTGGAGTCCAACTTCTTCTTTTCATCCTGTCTTTTCATTGACTAACCTAGAGTATAACGTTGAGCCACTCACTTCTCTTTGAGGCTTAATTTCTTCATCTGGCAAATGAGGGTATTAGACCACATATTCTCTTTTCTTTCCAGATTGTTACAAAATTATTTGATTTATTTATTTGATTTGGTTGGCATATAAATTATGTATTTATTATAAATTATGTATTTATTTTCTTAAATGCATTCGTAAAATTAATAAAGTAATATACAGTAGCATACAGAATTTTGAAAAGTAAAAAACTATTACTTATTTTTCCATGACTTAAATTCGATATTTCTCTATTTCTTCCCAGTCTTTTCCAATGTAGTTTTTAAGTGAGGTGTGCCACTTTGTAACTCACATCTTTATTAACTTAGTATCATGTGTATTTTCCATATTGATGCCTTTTTGTGTATTGATTGTTTTTAAATGGCACTCAGGGGAAAGAAAATCGGCACACTCACCTTCCTATTCTCCAGGTCCCAGCTCTTATCACAGAGTCCTCTGTAGATATCCTGTTAGGCAGGAACAACAATTATTAGACTTCCATGTGGAGATAAGGCCTTTGAAGAAAAATAAAATGAGACAAGGGGTTAGAGAGTGCCTGAATGGGGGTAGCTGATTTAGAGAGGAAGTTTCTCCGGGAGAACGCTGGAGCAGAGGCGTGCAGGAAGCTGAGGCAGCAACCCTGTGAAGGTTTGGGGAAGAATATTCTAGACGGAGAAAGTGGCAAGCACAAAAGTGGGAATATGTTTGGAGTGTCCATGGGGCAGCGAGGCCAGGGTGGCTGGAAGGGTGAATGAGAGATTCTATTCCTGAGCTCCCTCAGATGAATATCCCTTCTCTTTGTTTTTTCCAAAGTCAAGTTGGATTATCCCCAGAGTGACTGTAGACAGCCACGTGCAAAGAGCTGAACCCTAGAGTCGGTTGTCAATGGCTCTCTGCTGGTGTGAAGCTGATTTAACTTACAGAGAAAGAAGAGAGTTGGAGATGCTTTTTCCTCCACGGAAAGGGACATGGACACATTTACCAGATGGAAAATGGCCCTTCTCTTGGAGGCAGGGGCATCCTGATGATCACAGGAGCTGGTGTGAGGAGGTGCCCTTAATGCCGTCTCCAGCAGGGCTTGTGGAGCTGAGACTGCTGCCAGCCCAGCCCAAGCCCCTGTGCATCAAGCTGGAGGCAAGGAGCGTTCCCATGCTTATTTTTCCTTCCCGTGAAGAATGCAGGGGCTTCCTGCAATAGCGCTGAGGGCAGTCGTTTCTGAATACTGGTCAGTGGAGCCCAGGGGGGTGTCAAGATGACCGTGCAAATTCTAGGTATGGGCTCTTCCTTCCTTTTCTCTTCTTTTCTTTTCTTTTCTTTTCTTTTCCTTTCCTTTCTTTTCCTTTCTTTTCTTTTCTTTGTTTTCTTTCTTTTTTTTTTTTTGAGATGGAGCCTCGCTCTGTCACCCAGGGTGGAGTGCAGTGGCGCTCTCTCTGCTCACTGCAACCTCCATCTCCCAGGTTCCAGTGATTCTCCTGCCTCAGTCTCCCTAGGAGCTGGGACTACAGGCTCACACCACCACACCCAGTTAAATTTTGTATTTTTAGAAGAGACAGGGTTTCACCATGTTGGCCAGGTGGGTGGGTCTCTTAACTCCTGACCTCAAGAGATCTGCCCGCTTCGACCTCCCAAAGTGCTGGGATTATAGGTGTGAGCCACTGCGCCTGGCCAGTGTACAGTATGGACTATTTTTTCTTCTTTTCTGTTTAGATGGATTTTTCGCTCTTTTGCCCAGGCTGAAGTGAAGTGGCATGATCTCTGCTCACTGCAACCTCTGCCTCCTGGGTTCAAGTGATTCTCCTGCCTCAGCCTCCCAAGTAGCTGGGATTACAGGCGCACACCACTATGCCTGGATAATTTTTTTTTTTTTTCTTTTTTAGTAGAGACGGGGTTTCACCATGTTGTCCAGGCTGGTCTCAAACTCCTGACCTCAGGTAATCCATCCACCTCGGCCTCCCAAAGTGCTAAGATTATAGGGGTGAGCCCCCCTGCGCCCAACCGGTATGGGCTATTTCTTAAGAGTTGGTCGCAGTTCCCTTTTCTTGTCTCTGTGACAGGTTCCTTTGTATTTCTAGTGCCCTGAGAAGGGCCTTTAATGAATACTCTGGGGGTAATTGACCTACCCATCTTTAGTGTTTACTTTACATTTTACCCGAGTCTTACACTTACTATATTGTATTAGTTTGGCACCAAGACCTGCAGAGAGATCTATGGTGTCAAATCTTGTCTGTGCAAAGAAAGTCCAAGAGAACTATTCTATTTTAAGGGGTTTTTATTACCATATCTGAAAGCAGGGTTGGATTTTGATGTGATGAATCACTCTTTGATTTTCCCCTGTGTTTGTTTCCTAGTTTTGCCCTTAAAACATTTACCCTGCATCTTTAGAATGAAGATCTAATAAAATTGTAGAATAGAAAAGAGTAATGTATATTTGCCAGGTTAGACTAGCAATGGAAAAAAAATCTGTTGAATCTCAGTGCCTTAATAAAATAAAGGGTTTTTGCTGTAGGTGTGGTGGTGGTGGTGGTGGTGGTTTTTCTCTCTCCCCCTCTCGCTCGTGTGAATGACAGTAGAGTACGGGGAGGTGGAAGTAGGGATGAGATTCTGCATCACTGAATCATTCAGGGACCTCCGCATTAGCAGCTGGGCTTCCTTTGAAGCCTCTTCATCCAACCAGGCAACAAGCAAAAAGAGAATGTGATGCTGGTGGAGGAGGTCTTAGAGTCGGGCCTGGAAGTGGTGCACATCCGACCCACCTCTGTTGTATAAAACTCAGTCACCTGGCTCCAGCTCTTTGCAGAGGGGTTGGGAAGTGTAGCAGGGCGTAGCTGTCAAGTGGGAGAAAACACAGATATCAGCTCTTGCAAATAGTGTTTCTCAAAATGGTTTGCTCCCCACTTGTACCACAATCCTTTGATGTGGGAGGTGAAAAGTAAAGAAATGCAAATTCCCTGGCTTAAACCATCACCTAATACAATCAAATACCTGAATGTGGGGCCCAGGAATCTGCACTTAAATAAGCTGGTGTTTATGATTATTCACTAGCTAAGAGAGGAGAAGCGGGAAACATGATAAACGCTCCTCTCTTTCTGCTTTCTCTACCTTTGGCACCTTTTCAAAGAGGAATTAAATTAATAAGTTGTTGATTTGTAACTCTTGCCCTTTAAACATGTGAGCACTCAGCGTGCTGGATGTTGGAATCGTTAGTCAATACATCAATACTCTTAAGGACTCGTTCACTTAACTAATAAAGCAAAGCCAAGGTTGTTTTTTTCCTCTGTCCTTGACTGGCTGGAGCCCGTGCCCTCTGTGACTGGAACCATGCGGGCTGCCCAGGAAGCACTGGTGATGGATGGCTCCCTTACTCAGCTGACTCTGACTCGCTGGACGCTCTTTCCTTTCCTCATCCTCTTCCTTTTCCTGGTCGCCAATCTCTGAGGGGCTTGGCATCTTTATAAGAGTTGCACAAAGAAGTTCAAATTTGCTGGACTTCAGGGGCGGAGGACTGTGGCTTTGTTCCCATCTCTCTTATCGTTTGGTTTAATAATTCCAATTTCCTTATATTCCCGTGGGAAACTGGACACCTTCTAAAAACTACTGATAGTTGCAAACATTGTGGGTCACAGATAGAGCTATTTGGAGAGAATTCACCAAGGGCCAGAGCCAGAGGGCTTTTTTTTTTTTTGAGACGGAGTTTCACTCTTGTTGCCTAGGCTGGAGTGCAGTGGCGCCATCTCGGCTCACTGCAACCTCCACCTCCCGGGTTCAAGCAATTTTCCTATCTCAGCCTCCTGAGTAGCTAGGATTACAGGCATCCACCACCATGCCCAGCTAATTTTGTATTTTTAGTAGAGACAGGGTTTCTCTATGTTGGTCAGGCTGGTCTTGAACTCTCAACCTCAGGTGATCCACCCGCCTTGGCCTCCCAAAGTGCTGGGATTACAGGTGTGAGCCACCACGCCCGGCCAGGGCTCTTTGATTCACATAACATTGACACCTTATGCTGGTGTCAAACTTGGGCTTCTCCTTCCAAATATTTAGGAGAAAAATTTAAAAAAACAAACAAAAGTGAAAAAAAATGATGTATTACTCAGTATTCAAAAGAAAGAGACTAAGGTTTTTAGTTCTATTTCTGTATACTAAGCATGTGAAGATATAGCCCAGAGATTGTGCCCATTCTTGTAAAATAATTTCCATGGAACAGGAAGATAAAGTAAGTTTTGGATGAGAACTCACTATGTGGCAGCCTCGATGTCCTTTATTTCTCACAACAACCTTGTATGGGAAGAATCTTTGCACCCATCTTCCAGAGGAGGAAACTGAGGTCTGAGGGGATTGGGTAACCTGACTGACATCGAGGGCTGGGGCATCTGAGCAAAGAGTCAATTTAGTTCCACTAATAGCTCTTGAGCACCTAGGGAGTATTCCCCGCAGGTGTATGGGTTCGGGAGGATGAATCTGCCCAGTTTCTGTCTGTTTGAGAGACAGGAATGGCATTGCAGGCAGGGGAACAGCATGTGCAAGGGAGGAGTGGCAAGGCGTAGTGTGTCTGTGGCTGTCTGTTGCTACCTTATGGCTAGGGCAGCAGGACCAGGGCTGACTCATGGCTGGAGGCCACAGAAAGCCATATTTGAGATTCTGCAGCCCATGAGGACAAGGCTTGAGAGTTTGAAAGCAGGAACTGGCATAATAATCCCTGTGATTAGAAGGAGGCCTGGGATTGGTGAGAAGGTTAGAAGCAATGGAGTCAGCTGTGGGGAAGAGAGAAGGTCTAAGCCAGGCTTTGATCATCAGGGAAGCTGAAGAATTGTTATTTCTGTTGTGTTCTTTGAGCAACTATAGCGCTATAGTGACGGTCCCATAGGGAACACTTGTCAAAGTCTGGAGACATTTTTGGCTGTCACAACTTGGGGTGGGGGACACTACTGGCATCTAACGCAGCAGACAATTCATGGGACAGTCCCCTACAGCATGAACCATCCAGCCCCAAGGTCAATGTTGCCAAGGTGGAGAAACCCTGACCTGCAGTGATTCAGGGCTATAACTGGTTGGGTTCTGACTGAAAATCACATTCTTTTTCATCTCTTTTGATCAGTTTGGTAAGCCCGTGCTTGACTTTCCTCATCTGTACAGCATATATAAGAAGACAAAAACCCAGTGGTTAGGACAAGCATTTTTATGAACATTCCAATGATTATATTTGATATATATGTTCTTCATAGACTCAGAGTCAAGCAGAGAAGTCCTCCATACCCTAATGAAGCCTGCTGCTTTGGGGGAGGTCTTTTGAGTTACCATGCCTAGTATATTTAAGCTACAGAATCCTTGTGTCAATACGAATGCTGCTTTTTTGGCAAATTATTTTAGATTGATTTTTTTTATAGCTGTAGGAATGGCCCTGGGGTATTCAGTTTTTTTTCACTAAGCAGATTTGGATCTGTGTGGTAAAGAATTACAGTGTAGCCAAGGTCACAGTATTGCTGGATATAAAATACATTCACCAGCCATGACTTAGTCCACAAATGTGGATCACCGCCAATAATGCTTCAGCATTATAGAGTCTCTCATTGAATAGTCTGATCATGAAGCAAGTGCTCATTGAATGAGATCATCTTAGAATGCTTTGTCAAGAAATCCTAGAGCGTTTGGCTGTGAGAAACCACCTATTTTGTTCAGTCCACCTCTACTCTGGCAGATGAACAAACCTGGACCAGAGATATTGAGTGACTTACCTGAGGTCACAGAGATGATGGGTGGCAGCCTTAGGTGGCACTCATTTATAAAAGTATAGGCAGATGGCTGGTGTCATTTTCTTCAAAGTTTGATCAGAGGTGAATCAGTGAGATAGAGACCTGTGGGTTTCACACAGAGATAGACTGAGAAGATTGTACATCTGCTCTGACACAGGAGCCACTTTGTGTGTGTGTGTGTGTGTGTGTGTGTGTGTGTGTGTGTGGACAGTGGTGCTCCTTTTACCTGAAAGATCATGGCTTCTGAATTATTTGGCAGAAAATGCTTTTGTGATGCATTTCTTAAAGGTCTCATTAGTATTTAAATGGTACAGGAAAGTGCAGATAAATTGCACATGATGGAAAGAGCCAGTGGGACTGGCAGGTAACATTACTTTCCTGGCTACCCAAATCCATCTGTCTTCTTCCATGTTTGTCTCAGCAGAAATCCGGTTAGGACGATACTCTTTTGGCCAGGTTAGGGCTGCACTTTGAGTGCATTTTCCCGTGTTTGAAATAAAGCCAGGGCCATGTTGCTGGGTAGCTTTGGGTCTTTGAATTCTATCTCCATGACTGGCATGGTTTTCTGAGAGGTTTTCTCATCTGTCCAATGGGAGTAATAAAATAGTACTTGTCTCTAAATTGGAGAGGATTAAAAAAATTCACGTTAAGCATTTTGCATAGTGCCTGAGAAATTTGAAATGTTCAATATATGTCACTTTTTATATTTATCTTTATCACTGCTGTTATTTCATTACGCAATGTGTCTAGCACATAGCAGATTGTCAATGAACATTGCTTCTTTTTCTTTTCAGCAACTCCTCTGGTACTGTGAATGTGTGGCCCTTGAAAAGTCACCTTCCTCTTTGGACATCCTATTTTCAATAAAATAAAGATGGCCCCTCCCAGCTCTACAAGTTCTCTGTACTGAGTCTCAGAGTCGATGATTCTGGTCACACCACAGTTAAAGAATCCAAATGGATAGTTGTAGGGAAAAGTAATACACACCTAATGAGGATGCAAAGAGCAGGTCTCAAGATGCTGCTTTGGTTGTTAAGGTTTGCTCCTATAATCCAATAGAAGTAATTAGGAGGGGAAAACAGAAATGGGGTATTGTAGCAGCTTCAGTATTGCCATACTGTTATGGCTTTCAAAATGCGGTTTAATAGCTAGTCAAATGGCTCTTATTAAGGTGCACATGAAAGAATCACCAGGGCATACCACCAGCCTTGATGGTGATGGGGGCCTAGCCCTGTATGTTCACTACTTACAGAATTCAGCTGAACAGAAGTTAAAGCGGCAAAACGATTCAAGGACAAGTCATTTTTCTTTTTCTTTTGTTGAAATGTAGTCAGAGATCTGGAGTAGGACTCCCAGGGATCAGAGTAAGCATTCATGACTTATTGGGAGTGTGATTATACCATGTCTCTTAGCTCAGTTTCCTCATCTGTAAAATGGCAATATTAACAGGTGGTGGTAGTGCTGTAACAAATGAAGCATAGTATAGTGCCTGGCACTTAGTAATCTCAAGAAATGTCATTTTTTGTCATTTGTTTTTTAAAAATGTAGCAGTTGAGCAAAGTTCTATCTGAAGACTCTTTTAAAAAAATCATAATTTGAAGCATGGAGAGTTGGCTGATCATGTGTCAATTACCAAAATATTTTAACGGATATTAATTTTTTAAAAGATATCCTACAGAACTTGGGCAACAATACGGAAAGAATTGTGTATTGACGCAGTTTGTATAGTTCAATAAATATTGTATCAGGTCCAGGATGGAAAAAGGATGTTGCCGAAATAATTGTGATGTGATAGTTTAAAAAAAATAAATCCAACAATAGGCCAGTGTACTGGCCAGCAGGAAGCTCCAACAATACCCCCACCTTTTTCCTGTACCTTACCCGGAGTTCCTTCAGGCGACACAGATAACCGATGGGTGATAAAGTCGAGGACTGGGTCTGGTGCCAGCTGAAAATAGAAGAATTAGTGTCAAACTGTTATCTGATGAGAAAACAGACTTAGCAAACACCCTTCCCAAGCAGTGTTTAAGAAAAGTTCGTTGTGAGGGAAAAGTCTTCTTTTCACCTGAGCAGTCCCTCTCAGTCACAGTGACTCACTGAGACCCAGTTCTCCTGAAGCCCAACCACTGGTTCGTCTAGTTGCAGGGGGAATTCTTGCATCATGCACAAAGCCCTCCTTGGAGCAATAATGTAAACAGGAATTCCTTGCATTTATAAAGCGCTCGATGCTTTCACCATGCCTGCCCATTCTTTATTCTACTTAGCTCTGGGAGCAACTCCTTGCTTTGAGTATTATTGGCACAGCTGTGAACCTGGGAAGTGACTCATCCTTTCTATGCCTCAGTTTCCTCATCTGTAAAGTGGGGAATAATGATCTTACCTATCTCATTGGGCTGTTACTAGAATTGTGTGAGATAATGCAGGCAAAGAATTTAGCAATATACCAGGCATTACTTGCTGTATTTTAATAATCAAATAATCAGTAATTATTACTAATATCAATTTTGTGAGGCACAAGTATTATTGCCATTTTAGAAGTGAGGAAACTGAGGCTTATTCAGTCAATATATTTATTGAACAACCAAGTCCCAGGCATTATTTTAGGTTAAGCTGAGGGGAGGGAGGGACCGTAAACAAATAAATATGAATACAAGATGTACTACATTCTGGTATGTGATATGAAGAGCCTAACACTGAGTAAGGGAAGAGAGAGTAAAGAAGTTGGGTTGGGAGGTTTGCTTGTTTGGACAGGGTAGTCAGAGAAAGCCTTACTGCTGAGGGTTCATTTGAGCAGAGACCTTCATGAAGTGAGAGGATGAAGCTTGCCAACATTTCGAGGAAGAGCATCCAGGCAGAGGGAAGAGCCAGTGCCAAGGCCATGCAGCAGGAGTGTCTCAGCCTGTCATGGGAAATGGCAAAGACCTCTGTGTGCCTGGAGCAGAGTAAGCCAGGGCAGTCCAGGGACAGGAGGTCAGATTAAAGGAAGTCAGGCTTTGAAGGCTGTGGTGAACACTTGTGATTTTGTCCAGTGAGAAGCCACGGGAGGCTTCTGGGTTGCGCTTTTGATCTGAATTAACCTTTGTGTAATGCTCACCCTGGATGCTATGAAGATCACGTATGGCAAGAATGGATGCTATGAAGATCACGGTAGGCAAGAATGGAAGCAGGGCTATCCATCTGGAGACTTTTTCAGTTCAGACTAGAAAGGATGGTGGCTTGGATGTGAGTAGTAGAAGTGGAGGTGGTAGAGATGGTCATAGACAGTGAGGAATGAAAAGGGCACATAAGATTCCATTCATTCCCAATCCTTGAGGAACTGTTGGTCTACCAAGGGACAGAGACATGTCAAGGAAACAAAGGACTTCCCCGACCTGCCTCTGCTGCCACCTGACAACATATTATCATTGAGGACATAGACTCCATAGGTATTCCATAAGCTCCAGAGAGAATGTTCTGTGAGAATTAGTAACGGGGTCTCGATGGGCTTGCATAGTCAACAAAAGCTCTAAGAAGAAAGTGGGACTTCAAATCTACTTCAGAAAATTTGAGTAGCAAGAAATACAGGCAGGGAACTACTTAATTTTGAGCAATCTATATAAGGAAAGACACAAACCAGATAAAAAATAGTATTTAATGTCTCTGAACATTTAGGTTACTTCTATAATTTTGCCATACAAAACAATGCTACAATGACATGCATTAGCTGTATAACTTTAGACAAGCTACTTAACCACTCTGGCCTCAATTTCTTCCTCTATAAAAATAAAGAAACCAATAATATTTATCTCATAGGGCTGTTGTGAGAATTAAATTGGTAGTAGTGATTAGAACGGTGCCCAAAGTCTATTAAACATTATATAGGTGTGAGCATTTCTTTAGAGTAAGTACTTAAGGACAGAATTATGGAGTTGCAGAACATACACATTTTAAATATAAATAAGTTGTATCGTAACACAGCTATGCCTATCCACACCCTCTATGGGTGCTATTGTGCTGCAGTGGCAGAGTTGAGTAGTTAAAACTTTGGCTTGCAAAATCTAAGATACTGATATTTACCACGTGGTTTTCATTGAAAACGCTGGCTAACCCTCTGTAAGGGATACAGCTTAATTGTACTTAAAAGTGACTTTACCAATTTACATTCCCTTTAGGATTCAGTGTGAGAATATTCACTTCTGTCTACTCTCGCTAACACTTGATATTATTAATTTTGAAAATTTTAGCCAAGCTGATGAATATAAAATGATATCTAAATTTAACTTCCATTTCCCTGACCAGGAATATCAAAGATTTTGATCTCAAGATCATCTGACACTCTTTAAAAATTTTGAGAACTCCAAAGAAGTTTTGTTTTGGCATTGTTTCAAATGTTTGCAAATTTCTTTAATATTTGTTTAATAAAGGGTGCATGGATTTTCATATTAGTTTCTGCATTCACTCTACTGATTTGTTTTGTTTGAAGAAAATTGGCCTCACATAGATTTGGGATTGGAAAAGAAAGGAATACTCTGGAAATCTCTTGAGATAAAAATAAATACTCTTGGTTGCTACATCCAAACTCTGTAAGTGGTATTTTCTTAAGTGTTAGCTTTAGTGTGGAATCTGAAACCATATCAATGAACTTTTCATGCTCTGTAATATTAAAATCCATTAGTCCGTCTTGCACTTTGAATGGATATTTTACCCACTCATGAATTTATAATAACATGCATTGGTTATTTGGAAAATATTAGTTCACTTAGTTTTGCGTTATCTTCCAAATTTGACACATTTCATTATGCAACAACAACAAAAAAATCACGCTCATTGATATCATCATCAATCTCATCAGAAAAGCCTTTAAGTATTAAAGTATTAAACTCACAGAGGCAGATACAACTTTCCTAACATTTATTTTTTTCAAGAAAGCTCAAAGTTTATCATTGACAATAAATACTGTGAATTTTCTTCCTTGATGTGATTGGCTCACTTTGTTCACTTTTGGAAAATATCTGCCAAATATACATCTGAATAACTATAATTTTTGGGTTGCTTTTTAACTAAAATGGCATTGTACAAAATAAGCCACTAGTTGAGCTTGCAACAAGCATACAAGTGTTTTTCCTAGGATGGTCTTTATTCTTCTCATTCTGTCTGTCCTTCAGAAAATTAAAAACTCATGTGCTCCATGGTAGAGATATAATTTATAATTTGTACTGCTTCATCAGGGAATTTTGTAAAACTCTGAGTGCATGGTGGTGACAAATATGATTACTTCTATATAGCGTGGTACCATTGCTAAGGATTTGTGATTTGTGCTAAGGAACCCCAGTTTTTCTCACTATTGCTGGGCACTCTCAGTGCAGTGTCAACACAGAGCAAAAGGCAAATAGTGAGTGTAAAATTTTGATGAAAGTAGTTTTAATCATGTGTATCGCTGGAAATGATCTCAGAGACTACTTGAGAACAGTTACCTTAGATAATACTGAGGTTGAGCATTATTTTTGTAGGCATTTCCTTCTGTATACTGGCTGTTCATATCTTTTGCCCATTTTTTCTATTGGGTTGTTTGTCTTTTTCTTACTGATTTTTAGAAGTGAGATTATATTTGTATATAAATGATCTTTGATAAATGATCTTTGATAAATCTTGCTTCCTACCCTTTCTCTGAATCTTGCAACTGTATCTCCACCAATAAGGCAAAGCTTAAATAATCATGTGCATCCACCACCATGGCACATGTATACATATGTAACAAACCTGCATGTTGAACACATGTACCCTAGAACTTAAAGTATAATAAAAAAATAATAATAATATTCATGTGCATCCATACATAGTAAAATGCCACATTGTATGAAATGTACTAACATAGAAAGGCTTAAAATGTGTTGTTCATTAATATAGCATATATCACTCTTTAATCCTCCTCCTCTACATGAAACAGTCATATATATATACACACATAACTATTACATATAACACATATATTATAAAGTTATGTATAATAGTTATATATAACATATATATAACATATATGTAGACGTAAAGTATATTACTTATAAATTCTTGTCCATAGTTCCTCCCCTAGGGAAGGGGAATCGGTAAGTAATATACTCTACATCATTGCCTTTTTTAACAATAAACAATACATTATATATATTTCACGTGTGTGTGTGTGTCTATGTATATGTATATGTGTATGTATATTTAAATGCAGAGGAAAATAAAAAATATCTGGAAGGATGCATAGCAAAACAACCACTATTATTTTGGATTGAGGGGACAAACCCATGATAGAATTATATAACTGTGACTTCAAATTTATTTGGAATTTTTATTTTTTACAAATAGAATATATTTATGAATTAATTTTTAAAAGTAAACTTTATTGTGTATATTTAAGATATACAATATGATATTATTGAATACCTAGAGATAGTACAAAGGCTACTATAGTAAAGCAAATAACATATCCATAATCTCACATACTTATCCATTTGTTTTGTTTTGTTTTTTGTGGCAAGAGCAGCTAAAATCTACTCATTTAGTAAGAATCACATATACCATACAGTTATATTACCTGTAGTCCTCATGTACAAATATTTAATCTCTAGACTGATTCATCCTACATCTGTTATTTTACATTCTTCAATCTACGTCTTCCCATTTCCTCCCCCCTCACTCCCTGCTATCCCTGGTAACCACTGTTTTATTGTGTATCTCTGTATATTTAAATTTTTTAAAAAAGATTTCACATATAGGTGAGATTGTGTAATATTTTTATTTCTGTATCTGGCTTATTTCACTTTGCGTAATGTTCTCCAGGCTCATCCATGCTGTAGCAAATGGCAAGATCTCATTCTTTTTGTGGTGCCAAATAATATTCCATTGCATATATGTACCACAGTTTCTTTTCCTCGTCATCCACTGAGGGACACAGGTTGTACTCATATCTTGACTATTGTGGAAAATGCTGCAATGAACATGGGAGTGCAAATATCTTTATTAGGTAGTGATTTTATTTCCTTTGGGTATATGTCCAGAAGAGGGATTACTAACTCATATGTTAGTTCTACCAAGTCCATACTGTTTTTCATAATGGCTGTACTAATCTACATTTCCACCAATAGTGTACAAGGATTCATTTTTCTCCACATCCTCACCATTTGTCTTTTGACTTTTTGGTAACAGCTACCCTAACAGATGTGAGGTGGTATCTCATAATGGTTTTGATCTGCATTTCTCTGCTATTAATAATGTTGAACACCTTTCCATACACATATTGACCATTTTTATGTCTCTTTTAGAAAAAATGTCTATTCAGTTCTTTTGCCCATTTTCTAACTGGATTATTTGTTTTTTCACTATTGAGTAGTATGAGTTATTTGCAAATTTGGGATGTTAACCCCTTATGAGATACATGGTTCGCAAATATTTTTTCTCAATCCATAGGCTGCTGTTTCATTTTGTTGATTTAGTAATTGAAATGGATAATTTAAAACATTATAAAAACATGTCTTCTTAATTCTTGTAGCATAATAGCACACGAAGAGACATTTGTATTGCTTATTCAACAGGAAGAATTATAGTACATGCGTATTTGAAAATGTGATGGTATTTTCTGGAAGAGAGGGCTTTCTTTTGGTTGCTTTCTAATGAGAAGTATTGCCTACCTAAACTGTTACAGAGATTTGGGCCAAAGATTTTTCTAAACTTAAAGTGATCTTTCTTCTTTTATCTTCAAATTCTGGCCAACTAATATAAATAAACTTACTTCAATATTTATATGAGATCCAGGGTACAGTAACCACTATTACTTAAAATGTGTGGATCAGTTTGTTTAATTTACATATTAGTGACTGACTTTTATACTCCTGTAACTGCCTTTCTTATATTTACTATAGGAAAATAAAGTTTTTAGTCCCAAAAGAATAATTTAAGGGATTTAAAATAAATGTTACTCTTGTATTTAATTCACACAAAAAACAAACTAATAACATCCTAAAAATAACTAATGTCAAATTAGGAAAAACTGAAGAAAGTGAATTTCCTAGATATTATCTTCTGAAATTATTCATGCTATATCTTCTGATGATTCATACCAATGGAATATGTAACTGGTAATGATCACAGATATTCATATAACATCTTTTGTCCAGATGATCCTCCAAGTACTTTATGAATGGATTTTCCTTCATGTGGCAGCTCCTAGTTCATCCCACGTGTGTGGAAGTTCATCACTTCGTTGCACTGCAGATGTGTATGAAGGGAAAAGAAAGATCCATCCTGTTTGTCTTTTCATGTGTCTGAAGCTGTGTGATTTACACAGCAGAAGGAACATTTCCTTCCTCCCTAGTCATGGGTAGAGCACAGGATACCTTGGTAATTTTCGTTTTAATGCTTTAATGTTCTGGGTAAGAGATGGAGACTAAAATGTATCTAGGACCTACTATATGCCACGTACTCTGATAGGAGCTTTGCATGTTTTAGATAATTGCATCTTTATAAAAACCCCAAAAGGTGGGGCTATTATTATCTCCATTTTACAGCTGAGGAAATGAGCTTTGTCTGAGATCACAAAGCTAGAGCATGAAAGGATCAGGATTACTCCCAACTGCCTGTGATCTCAGAAATCAAGCTGGATCTCTACTGTTTCTTTTATGGTAAAAGTAATACTAACAGAGTAGGAAGAAGAACATTGGGCAGCCATTGATCTCCACCATGTTTTGGCTGCTACTCTCTTGTCCACTTTGTGGCTCATGTTTCTCAGATCGTGCTCAAACTCTACCTTACTTTGATCCTCCCTCCCACTGGAGACATTGCTTGATTTCTCTCCTGCCTTCCTAAGCCATTGTTTGGAAAAGACTCTCTCTCTATGTCTTCACTTCCTTCTCATTTGTTTGCTCTTACGACAGTTTGACTAGCTTCTTACCCTTTCTCTGAATCTGCCTCTGAGACCTCACTCAACTACACATTGGTAAATCCTAATGACATCTTTTGTGTTTACCTGTTCACCTACTGGAACTTTCTTTCTTCTTTTTCATTTGAGACGAGAGTCTCGCTATTTCACCCAGATTGGAGTGCAGTGGTGCGATCTTGGCTCACTGCAACCTCCACCTCCTGGTTTCAAGCGATTCACCTCAGAGTCCCAAGTATCTGGGATTACAGGTGCCACCACCATGCCTGGCTAATTTTTATACTTGTAGTAGAGACTTTGTATTGTGATTGCCACAATCCCTACTGAGAAACTCAAGTCCCTTGGTTTTCATAACATTGCTGTCTTTGTTTCCTTTTTTTCCATTTACTCCCCTACTATTTGGTTGGTTTTGCCTAATCCTTTGCATTCTCTCCTTCCTGCCACCCTCCTGACTCATACCTGCTTGTGAGAGCATATGTTAATTTTTCACAGCCAGGCATAGTGGCTCACTCCTGTAATCCCAACACTTTGGGAGGCTGAGGTGGGTGGATCCTGAGGTCAGGAGTTCGAGACCAGCCTGACCAACATGGTGAAACCCCATCTCTACTAAAAATATAAAAACTAGCCGGGTGTGGTGGCACTTACCTGTAATCCCAGCTACTCAGGTGGCTGAGGCAGAAGAATCATTTGAGCCTGGGAGGCAGAGGCTGCAGTGAGCTGAGATCATGTCACTGAACTCCAGCCTGGGCTATAGAGTGAGATTCCATCTCAAAAAAAAAAAAAAAATTCACAACTTTTATAAGCCTGTTTATATCCTGTTGGTAGCTTGAAGTTGGTTATGGTGGAGTATTTACACCATAGAAATTGGCAAAGGTTTAAAATCAGTTTCTCTTCACCTCAAGAGCAGGCTGTTTACTATTCACTAGTACCCCACTGCTTCTGCTGACCCTCATAATTGTGGATATTTTCTAGGATAGCCTTTCTGAACAAGTTTTTCCCTCACTTAGCACATTCTCCCTGGGTGTCATCTCCCGCTTCCCAACACACACACACACACACACACACACACACACACTCTCTCTCTCTCTCTCTCTTATGGTTTTAACTATTACCTATATCATTTCTCCTAAGTATCTATCTCCATCTTGAACTCATTTCAGAGTTTCAGACCTGTATATCCAAACACTTCCTGGAAATTCCCATTTGGATGTTGAACAGGTACTATAGATCCATCAAGTCCCAAACCAAACTCACCATCTTGTTTTTTTCCTGTGTCTCATGTTTCAGTGAATGACCCCATCATCTACCTTCCACCCAATCCAGAATTTGATGTGCCCTCTCTCTCCTTAGCCCTGCTGGGATCAAGAAGATATTGTTAAAAGGGATTATCATTCTAGGAGTTAGTTTCTGGGGTAATGATATGAGGGAAACAGTGACTTCGGATGATGGTGTGGTTACTTTTTAATTCTTAGACTGTTCAGATTTCTACAGCGTGGGAAACCTGACATCCCTGTGTTCTCCTCTGTTCTCAGGAAAAGGAGGAAATAAGCTTATGTAAATTAAATGTCTATCTACTGGGTGCCAAGACTTTCAGGAGCTTTTCCATACATAAATTTACTTAATCTTCTGAATATTTCTATAATGTAGATATAACCATCAATTTTTTTTTTTTGCATGCAGGGGAAATTGAGCCTCAGCTAAGCTCAATGGCTTGTTTGAGGAAGTTCAGCTAGTAGGTGGTGGGGCAGGGATTTGTCCGGGCCCTATCCAAAACCTGTGATCGTTCCCTTATCCCAAGCTTCCTCTGGCTAGATGTGTCCATGTGGATGGAAACTGGCAGTTCCTTGGCAGCTCCCATAACAGACTCACAGAAAGCGCCTCCAACTTTCTCCCTGCACAAGAGCTCCATAGGCCCTCTTTCTAGTGCTACCTTCGTATTCTCCCAAAGCCAGCATTTACCTTCCCTCCAAAGACATATACAGCATATTACCTTTTTGGTATACCTGAATGCATAGATGCAAAGTTTATTAATATATGTTGGAGTTTTGTAGATGAAAGAGCTTCACCTTCCTAGGGATTGCTAAAAGTATGCCTGGTTTTCACAGTTTTGTTTTTAAATCACTCACCAGTATGCAAACGCCTACTACATGACTAGCATGTGCGCTGGAAGGGATGAAATGTAAGAGGAACCAGGTGTAAGTCTAAGAGCGGGTGTCTGCCTTCAAGGTGCTGACCCTCCAGAAGGGGGCAGAACCCTCCACCCAGGGAATGGCCAGAGAGCGATAAGAGGGAATTAAGAGTAAATGCCCATGTGTTCTTGACAGCTGTTTTTTCAATAGCTACACTTCAAAGGATGTGTTATTTTTTTGACAAACAGGAAATAATCATGCCAGGAAGTGTCACTGTATTAAATGGCTCCCAAAGAGTTAATGCATCAGTTGGACCAGAGGGATTTGAAGGAGGCAGCACAACTCTCTAAGAAGGCTCCTCAGTGAGCCACCAGACCCTTTAGATATTGCCTTTGGGTTCTTGCTGCATAGAATGTGGTCATGATAAAGTGTCACTGGCATTCGTTCCATCGGTATTAATTAAACAATTGCTTGATGCTAGACATTTTGAATGAAACAATGGATAAGATGAACAAGGTCCTTCTCTCCTGGATCTTGCATTAGAAGAAATCAATTTTTAAAAGAGAAAGAAATATGATAGAAAGAAGCAAGAGAGGAGGATGAAAGACAATATGTTTGGGGCTACTTTAGTTGGGGGGGTCACAGAAGTCCTCCCGGGGGAAGTGATATTTAAACAAAGACATATTTGAGAAGAAGCCAGCCCTGTGAGCATCTTGGGAGAGAACTAACAGGCAGGAGCCAATGGCAAGTACAGCAAAAGAAAGAGAGAGGGAAAAAAATGAATATGGATGAAGCAAATGGCCTGGGATTAAATTGAAGACATAGTGGGGGCCAGATTTTTGGTCTTTGTGGATCGGGGAAAGGAATTTCAATTTTCAATTTGGGATTTCATTTTAGTGCTTTGAGAAATCTTTGAAGAACTACAAGTAAGGGAGTGGTGTGATTTGATTTAGGCTTTAATCAGATATATCAGTGGATGTAGCTTTCAGGCGACCATGTGGAGAGTGAATTACAGGAAAGAGTGTGGACAATTGAGGAGGCTCTTTCGGTGGTCAACAGGAGACATGATTCTGACTTGCTCCAGGATGGTGGCCGTGGGGATGGGGAAAAGTGGATTGATTTGAGATGTTGTTTGTTGATATATCAGATATGGCTGACAAAGGAAACAGAAGATTAAAATATTTGTCTTCAGCAAGTATGTGGATATTGCTATTATTTACTGAGATGGGGGTTACCCAGATGTTAAAAGAAAGTATGGGGAGAAGGTTATTTCATTTGTATTAGTGTATGATGCTGCAGCTTCTGCTAAAATCCTATTCAAGCTGAGGAGGGTTAATACGTTCTTAGGCTGCCCACTCCATTATTGGATGTCTCTGAAGACCAAATATTCTTCCACATGCTAACTAGACTCTGCCTTCCTGCAACTTCCGTTCATGTGTACATTCATGTTTCTCTGGAAACACATGGAATACATCTGCCGTCTTCTTAGAAGTGTGTGCCAAATATGTGAATACTCAAGATTTTTGACATTGTTTTAAAACATTAAAATTTCAAATTAGTTTGGGTGAAAATGCCATTAATAGTGTATACACATGGATTCTTCCAAATTGAGCTTTTCATCTGTGTACAGAACCATGTTACATAGCCTTAATTTAGAATGAACACTAAGCCTTTATCAATGACCTGTTGTCAAGACCCTGTACATAGTTCTTTTTTGCTTTTTAAAATTCACTTTGTCCCTACTTTCAATATAATATATACTTATTGTAGAGTGTGAGAAAAACAGAGACAAGTAGCTGGATTTCAAAAATAAATACCTTTCAGCAATCATCAAAGACCCTGACAGTTACGTATTTGGCTTATTTTTCTCAGTACTTATTTTTATTTTATTTTTTTATAAGACTCTATGTATTTTACATTTATATTTTGCTTTTTCATTTGCATTATAACAGAGATTTAAAAATATTACTTTAGGCCGGGCGCGGTGGCTCAAGCCTGTAATCCCAGCACTTTGGGAGGCCGAGACGGGCGGATCACGAGGTCAGGAGATCGAGACCATCCTGGCTAACACGGTGAAACCCCGTCTCTACTAAAAAATACAAAAAAACTAGCCGGGCGAGGTGGCGGGCGCCTGTAGTCTCAGCTACTCGGGAGGCTGAGGCAGGAGAATGGCGTGAACCCGGGAGGCGGAGCTTGTAGTGAGCTGAGATCTGGCCACTGCACTCCAGCCTGGGTGACAGAGCAAGACTCTGTCTCAAAAAAATAAAAAATAAAAATAAATAAATAAATAAAAATATTACTTTAAAAATTTGTTCAAGAACCTTTACCAATGATTGCCAAGTATTTCTTTCATTTAATAAGATAGTAAGTTATTGCAAGAGGTTAGGTGTTTTTAATGATTATTGTTATTTTCTACCACTATGGTAAACATCTTTGATGTTTCTACCACTCTTGTAAACATCTTCGATGTAAGAATTTTTTCATAATTTGGGTAACTTCCTTAAGGAGGAGGTGTCACAAAATAAGAGTTTGGACATTTCCTAAAATCTTCCTATAGAATGTCAACACTGAGTTCCAACAATATTGTGTAATTGACCCACAATAGTCTAACTAATAGTGTAATTAGTATGGATATAAGCGACCCTCTGACCACATTCTGGTCTCTGTTAAATGGTATCATGAAAAAAAATATTATGCTTGATAGTCAAAAAGTATTTGGTGTTGATGGTCTCATTTGTATCTTGTGGCTTACTATTGAGGATAAATATTTTTCTACATGTTATTACAACATATAGAAATGTTTTTATCTTGCCATAAAAACAATCACGGGAGATTTTTCATTTTTTGGGGTCCAACTAACTAGAACCTCAACTATTCAAATTTTGGGGTGAGAGTCAAATTGAAAAGAGAATGAAATGACACATACTGAAAAAGTAGAGAAATTAAAAAGGAGTGCAGTCTTCTCCAGCTCTGAGTATAAAACTCATCAAGACAAAACTGTTTTATTTAGACATCTGGGAAATGTACTTTGACAAACATCCGCTTGATGACTGTCAGTGTCATAAAGAGACTTTGATATCAAAAATCCACAGAAATTGTTGAAATAAATTACATATTTTTGTGACAAAGCACTCTGTGCCTGCTCATTTGCATTGTCCATGTGATTTGGTTTTGGCATCTTAATACAAAGGACAGCCCCATTTTCATGTAAATGACATGATAGAATTAATGGAGAGCTCTAGGGAGTCTACAAACTGCAAATGTGGCATCTCCCCTACCTGCTTTTAGCAATGCTTACACACGGTTGCTTTTCAGTATTTTTAACATATAAATGTTTCCAAAATTTACATATTCAGTGTTTTTATAGCTCTAGAAATACTCTCTCAGACTACTACAGAAGGTAAAAAAATATCCTTCAAAAGTCTGATTTCCATGAATTTAGGCCATAAAAAATACACAGATAGAATTTTTAGACCCACTTCCAATAAGCTAAAATGCAACTTGTTCCGCTAAAGAGTTTGATCTTTTGCTTACCAACAGCAGTAGGGGTAGACAAGATAGAATATACTTTGCTTTCTATTTTTAAAACCTGGATTCACTGGGCTATTTGTTATTTGAAATTATTAAAGCTTAGTTAGCCATCTTGGTAGGTTTACATGTTACAGGTGAGGCTTCTTATCTGTTAAACCAAGTGTATTAGACAATGTAAAAACATGTTAAGAATGGGCCAAGGTCTTAGAGAATGTGGTGCATAGAAAAAGTATGAGAGCTGAGATCAGATGACCCTGACCTTATAATCCAGTCTTGCTACTTATTAACTAATTTCTTTCTTTGTTTTTTTTTTTTTTTTTTTTTTTTTTTTGAGTCAGAGTCTTGCTTGTTGTCCAGGCTGGAGTGCAGTGGTGCAATCTCTGCTCACCGCAACCTCCGCCTCCTGGGTTCAACCAATTCTCTTGTCTCAGCCTCTCCAAGTAGCTGGGATTACAGGCACATGCCACCACGTCTGGCTAATTTTTATGTTTTTAGTAAAGATGGGGTTTCTCCATGTTGGCCAGGCTGGTCTCAAACTCCTGACCTCAGGTGATCCACCCACCTCAGCCTCCCAAACTGCTGGGATTACAGGCATGAGCTACCACGCCCAGGTTTATTAGCTCATTTCTTTTGGGCAAACGATTTGACTTATCTTGCACTCTTTCCTAATTGATATCCCCATAAATTAGGACTAGTAGTACTTGAAAATTAAGGGGTTGAATTAGATAGTACACATAAACCAGCTAGTAGAAGACCTACCCATGGTAGGTATTTCATAAGCCCTGTGCAATTAGTATTGCTGCTGATATTATTCCTGTCACCGTCGCTGTCATAGAATGTTGCTGCAAGAAACAGTAGATGTTGGGATAATAGGTAATCATGTATTTTGTAGTAGCCCATATGATAACTAGTATTAGCAACCATAACAAACATTTATTGAACACTTAAGATGTGTCAGGTCTTTGTGCCTGCTGTAGGAAGGCGAGAGAGAAAAGTAAGACTTGCCCATTGCCATCTGGGTTTCTTTGATAGAAAAAGCTGTTACTGAGAGAGCTAAAATACCCACCAATGCTCAAAGGAAACAGGGGTGACTATGGAATAGTCACAGAAAGAGCTAAGAGGGGATCTCGATGACATGCATTGTAGTAGTTTCCGAAACTGCTCTTTAATAAGGAAGCTTAATGTATAAATTTGGGAGTAGGGTATCTGCTTACTCTCTTGCATTCCACTTCTCCCCTGGAAAGCCCTCTAGATCTTCAGGGACCACAGAACAAAGACCACTGACCTTGTGCAACCTCCACCCGCCAGCTTTAGCATGGTAAAATTGAGATCCCACATCTCTAATCTGGGACTGGGCTGAAACATTCACTGGATGAGTCTAAGCTGTTGACTCTTAAAGAGCCAGAGTGAACTTTCCCCCAGTGGGCGGTAGATTCCGCTGCATCTGTTTATGGATGTTTACTCTTGACCTACCATTAGCAGAGATGTGACATGATGTAGTTTTCCCTCTTGTACCTTTTAACCACAGACCACAATCCATTTGCTCTGAACATTTAATACAGTATCAAGCCTGAAATCAAATGAGTGCAGGTGGAAGCAAACATTAGGTGGTTTAGGTCAGGGAAAAGCGATGTTTTCAGGGCTTCTGCAAAATGTGCTAATGTTGTGAGGAAAATCAACAGTAAGATCAGGGAAGTAGCACTTGAAACCAATGTCTTAAAAATTCATAGACCAAAAAAAAAAAAAAACAAAAAAAAAAACCAAACGAACAAAACAAGATGAGAGAAGACATGGGGATTGTTCTTTTAAATGCAGTCAATCAATTTGATTTCTTAACATTAAAACACTGTGCTTTAAGGATGTATCCCAGTCACCCCATCAAAAAGCAGAATTAGAAAAAAAAGTCTTAACAGAAAAATAACAGACAAATCTTTAATATCTTTACCATAAAAAGGGACACGAGAGAGCCCCAAGTGTTCTTGTGAAATTAAGTTTAGAAGTTCCTTTTCCAGATGTGGAGCTGCAGAAATGTAAATAAAGCTTTAGTAAAGGGAGGTCATTGGCCAAGGAATTCGAAATGAGGCACCCAGGGAAGTGGGGGGAGAAGTGAGGTATTTAGTTTTTACTTCTACAGCTGTTGCTTGGTGACTCACCATTGATTGCTCTTTTTTTTTTTTGGAGACAGGGTGTGTCTCTGTCTCCCAGTCTCAAGTGCAGTGGCGAGGCCTCTGGCCTTCAGGCCTTCACCTTCTAGCCTTATGCAATCTTCCCACCTTAGACTCCCAAGTAGCTGAGACTATAGATGTGTGTCACCACACCCAGCTAAGTTTTTATTTTTTATTTTTTGTAGAGATGGGGTCTTGCTGTGTTGCCCAGACGGGTCTCAAACTGCCGGGCTCAACCCATCCTCCTATTTTAGCCTCCCTAAGTGTTGGGATTACCAGTGTCAGCCACCACGCCTGGCTGATTGATCTTAATAGGGAAAGCAAACTCCTTGGTTTTAAAAGAAATACAAATTTATAAAATAGCATATTTTTGAAAAATGGCACCCTGTTTTTATGCTGTTTGATAATGCCTTTAATAATGTATAGGTTTAAAATATTTCATATTTCAGCACTTGGTGATGAACTGTGTATACACTTGCATTCAATATTTAACATTTAAGAATCTGTTGAAGTGGTTCATTCATTCATTCATTCATTCACTCATTCACTCATTTACAACTGTTTTTTGTCAGATCTGGCTCTAGTCTTTGGAGACTGAACAGTGAAGAAAACGACATGCTTCCTCCCAGTAAGAAGCATACACAGAGAAAATGCCTTCTTAGGAAATAATCCAGTATGTGGAAAATGCTAACTTTCCAAAGACATGTATTATAATGTTATTTTTAACACTAAAATTGAAAATAATCTTACTGTTTAAAAACTAGGCCGGGCGCGGTGGCTCAAGCCTGTAATCCCAGCACTTTGGGAGGCCGAGACAGGCGGATCACGAGGTCAGGAGATCGAGACCATCCTGGCTAATCCGGTGAAACCCCATCTCTACTAAAAAAATACAAAAAAAAACTAGCCGGGCGAGGTGACGGGCGCCTGTAGTCCCAGGTACTCGGGAGGCTGAGGCAGGAGAATGGCATAAACCCAGGAGGCGGAGCTTGCAGTGAGCTGAGATCGGGCCACTGCACTCCAGCCTGGGCGACAGAGCGAGACTCCGTCTCAAAAAAAAAAAAAAACCACACACACACAAAGGAAATGATTACTTATAATAAATTCACTGGATATAGACATTGAACAAAGTATTTGTGAGAAAAGTGTTTATGCCGTATTAAGTAAACACCATGGACTACAGATTTGTATATACTGAATGATTGCAATTATGCTGACAATAAGGGAAGGAAAAAGTACAAAAAAAAAAAAAACTGGCTGTGTGATGAGAATCTTTTTTCTCTTGGCAATATTTCTCTTTGAAATATCTTCTTTTTGTTTAAGTAAAATAATAACAGTGTCCTCTTTCAGTAAACTTACTTTGTGTTAGGCTTTGTGAGCTTAATATACATTTACTCATTTAATCCTCACGATAGCCCTATATCACAAGTTAGGAAAATGGGGCAATGAGGGTTGTAGAATTGGATTCAAAGCCGGAAATACCAGTTCCAGAACCTGACCTCTTAACTACTATGCAAATTGCTCCTTTAGAGAGAGAAATAAATTGTTCTGGCTTTAAAAATGTGAATCCAAACACCCGTCTCCAGAGCTCAAGCTCTTGTGCCTTGTTGGTAAGATAGAGATCTGAACAATATCCACTGCCCAAAGGCTGCTATGGCACGAATCACATGTGATGATGCTTGTGACAGTGTTCTGTAAATTTTAAATTTCCAAAGATCACTCATGGGGTGTATTCAAAATATTGGGTGCCTTAATAAATGTGTATATTAAATAATTTAAAACACATTTTTATTGATGTATACACAGGTAAATTAGCTCATTTATATATTTTAAATAACTGTTTAGAACATGGATTTGTTTTTTGTAATTTACAGAAAAGTGTACTGAATAAGGTTTATTTTGTAAATAGTTTCTTCTGCTAGGTTGACTTTCCTTCGTTCTTTCTCCCTTTCTCTCTCTGACGTTCTCAGTCCCACCATTGTGTGATTTTTCTTGACTTTCTCCTTTCATTGAACAAGCCCCTTCAAGGTCAGGAAATGACTGTAATTTGCACTTTGGAGGTATTTAGCAGCCGAAGGTTTAAACTCCCAACCAACAATTGGGAGTCCGGGCTTGGTTTGCTTTACTATGCTTTATATCTGTTGATTCTGAGTAAAAAATAATGTGTGGAGTAGAATTACAAAGGTGACTCTTAAAAGCATGTTTAAGGATTATAACTTTAAAATATGCTCACCAAAGCCATGAAAATAGATGAGTTCCCCAAGAGGTACCCAGCAATACACTTTTATAGACTTCTAGAATGAATATATAAATTCCATGAGGGCCTTGATGGCCTCTTGAAGAAAGTGGGGAGGAGCTTTGTGTTCTAAGAGTTTATGGTGTGTTAGGTTGCATCATATGCATTTGACATTTAATTTGAAAGTGGTCTGTTTAAAATGTCATCTGTTTTTCATTTGTAGGGGCCTACTTGAAAATGGTAGGTTGGACTCTATGACCTCCTGGTTTCCTCCAACTCTAAAGTTTTGTAGTTGTTCGATTCTGACGTAAATGTAAAATTTAATTTCCAGCACAACAACTGATATTTGTGTACAGCTTATAGTTTACAAAACATTTTGCACATACTCCATCCTATCTCAAAGAAGGAGAAAAGGGGGAAGAAGTCCTTAATAAATCTAGGTTAGAAAAAAATGCACAACATGTCTGCTGTTTTTCTGTGTGTTGGTTGCCTTCGAGACGAAAAGTAATGTTCTCATTTGAAGGCAACTGTGAGAATTAGAATCTTATTCACATGTGATGTCTTCTAAAGAATTATCGAACACCTGTTTACTAGGTGCACATATAATATATAATGCCATTCAAAAAGGGGTTTTACCAGGTGGGAAATGTTGAATAAACCATGTCGTAATCTAATTTAAATATTTGGTTCATCTGTTTCAGATATGCAAGGGAAAATATTGATTGTTCTGGGATATTGTGAATCCACTCACATTTTCTATGAGCTAAAATAGACCTTAGTATACTGGTTGTGTTAGCTATGCTTTCCGTGGAAATTCAGGTCTGTTCAGAAATGTCAAGGCTAGCTATGGTTATGCCTGCCCTGAATTTTAAAAAATGTAATAGCTGAATCTTTTTCTACAGGGACTAGGAAAAAAAAAATGGTATTCTATAATTTTCCTTTGGGACTTGGGTAGATAAGGCCGGGCATATGTGGTGTACCCAATCAAAACACAATTTCACAGGTTATGAGTTTGCATGAGATGTGGTCTATCTCATGAAACTTGGGTTTGAATGTGCATGCAGAGACGGGGGAAACACTGCTGCAACCAAGCAAATCCTCTTTGATGTTCCTAATCGAGGCTATGTTACTGGCAGCAATTCTTTCCTTGCAGGGTCTCCTCTAGGTCGGACCAGGCAGCCATGAGCCAGGAATAAGGCATCACCCCTGTTCTTGCAGGCAGAGAAAGAGATGTCTCTGCCCATTCTTGGACAAAAGACTGAGCAATGTATCATATTGAGAGCTATAGTTTTCTGGACACTTTGTGTGTTATGCATACTGCATCAAGTGCTATAATACATTTGATAGTTTTTGTGAGTTGAGCATCTTTATTTGAGACTGAGAGATGCTAAGTAAGTTGTCCAAGGTCACAACTTGTTGACGAGGGACTGAGCCAGAATTTAAACCCAAGTCTGTTGGACCTTAGAGTTCACAGCTAACCACTAAGCTGTCCTGTCACTCAAATGATCCCAAACAACCTCAGTACTGTAGATATGCTACTAAAGCCACATAGTGGCCATGGCCTTCTGTTTCACCTTTTCCTCTTCCCATTGCTGACCTTCTGTGAGTTTTCCTCTGTCATGGCTTCTTTAATAAATGGCCAGTGGCTGGAAAAGAAGACATGGAAATTATTGATGTGTATTTGTATATTAGGTTCATTGATAAAAGATTGTAAATACATATATATGTGTGTATATATAGATATCTTTTTACATAGTTTTGATAGTAGCACATGCATACATTTATATTACTATTTGTCACTCAAAGTCATTTTCATCTGAACTTCTCTAAACATGAGTGTCAAGTATATCACTGGTGCTGACTGCTGGGCTCAGTGCCTGAGTTTGCCATTTTTGTCTGATAAATCTATCAGAGTTGATAGTTGAGCAAGTTACTCAACTTCTTAGGTCCTTAGCTCTTTGTCTGTGAAGTGATTATATTTCCTTCCTGATGGGATTGTTGGGAAAGTTAAAACAGGTGATCCTGTAAGTGCTTTATAAAGTGAGGAGAGCTATAGACATAGCATGTATTTACTACTAGCATGCAAAGGATTTAGAAGACCTTTTTAGGCTGTTTTCAGCCAAAAACACTTGGTGCATTTCATGAAAATGTTGGCCACTTTAGGTAGGCCCAAAAAGCGCATGTGGGTGTGTATGTGTGTGTGTGTTTGTATTATTCATAGACCTGTTTATAAAAACTTGGATTCAGACTCAGAGCATTTTCCTCATCTACAAATCAAAGGCTGCAATTTCCTCAAAACTTGTATAAGAAAATGGATATGAAGCTCATGGCACAGTGCCTGACATGTTGGTATCTCTAAATAATAGTATCTTTTTTAGTTTAAGACTTCTTACATGGAACACAGGCTGGGGGACCTTCAGATCACAGTTCTACCATTAATTGTCTGCCCATCCCTACTTTACTTGGGCAAATTCCTTAACTCTTGACAGATTACTTAACTTGGGAAAATTACTTAACTTTTTGAGCCTCAGTTTGCTCATATAGAATGAGGATCATTCCCACCCAAGTGGGTGCTATAGTCTGGGTTCGTGTCTTCCAAATCTCAAGTTGAAATTTGCTCCCCAGTGTTGTAGGTGAGGCCTAATGGAAGGTGTTTGAGCCATGGAGATGGATCCCTCATGAACAGATTAATTCCCCCGCTGAGGGCTGTGGAGTTAGTGAGTTATCACTCTGTTAGTTCCCACAAGAGCTGGTTGTTGAAAAAAGCCTGGCATGTCCTACTCCTTGCTCTTGCTTCCTCTCTTACCAAGTGATCTCTGCACACATCGGCTCCCCTTGGCCTTCTGCCATGAATGGAAGCAGCCTGAGGTTTTCACCAGATGTCCAATTTTCTAGCCAGCAGAATTATGAGCCAAGTAAACTTTTTTCTTTATAAATAACTCAGTCTCAGGTATTCTTTTATAGCAGCACTAAATGAACTACAATGCTTGCTCATGGTTTTGCTTAAATATAAGCTTGTATATTAAGTGTCTAGAATACAAAGAATAAAAAAATAGTTTCATTCCCCTCTCCTTTCTTTGTCTTTCATTGTTGGTGCAGCATTTTTGCAGCTCTGCTGCTGCAGAATATGCTTGGGGAAGCTGGTCTGCTCTTTTGTGAGGCTTTCTCACTAACACAGAGCACCATTTTAATTTCTCAGTAATCCTAGGGAAGGAAGCTTAGAAAACAAAGGCAAATGAAGTCTCTTGAAGTGAAGTCAGTGATATGACTATGCCTATTTTGCATTTTAGAGTAAGTTCTTGCAAAATGCATGGAACTATGCTTTTTGCATTTTATTCTTTGCTCAGTGCATGGAAGGCTGAATCATTTATTAGCATTAATGGATAACAGATTAATGTCCTTTTCCTCACACTGGAAGTTGCCTACTCTGCCAGGCAGAGAAATGATTGGGCCAAGTTTGTGACCTCAGTGTGTGTTGGGAGCTCCAAAGCAAGACACTTCTTCCAATGTGTTCTTCAGAGAGTGACAGGGCACTCTGGGTGTCCTTCTTTAAGTATATGACAAGAGGAAGCTTGCTAACATCCCAATAGCACTTCCTAAGTCTTGGCCCAAAACTCTTAGCTGTAGGTTTCACAGACATGTATTTGTGTCTTTAAAGGCCAAGAGGGAGCCACAAGTGAGCTTGTGAATAAAGTTTAAAAGTCGTCTTTCCAGATGTGGAGCCACAGAAATGTCAAGACAACTATGGTGAAAGGTGCCCTCATAGTCACATGCTGAGGGATTTAAGGTAGCAAGCCTGGAAGAATGAAAGGCAGATTAGTTTGAGTTTCTGCATCTGTTGCTTGCTGATCTCCATTTTTAATTTCTGCTAATTAGGGAGAAGGTCAGCCTCTCCTAGCATAGGAGCTGGAATGTGCCTTTCGATGAAAAGTTTAGCTCATATATTTCCGTGTCAGAAAAGTTCCATATTGTGGAAAAACTCATGGCTCAAGAAGATGCCTGAATATCTTTGCTGTTCGTACAAACAGGGCTCTGATTTTCTTTAAATGCAAATCAAGTCAAGCTTTCATGACTACCAAAAGCCTTATTTTGCACCTTCTCTGTATTCAAACTGTGTGAGATGCCATGAAAATATAAAGCCTAGTCCCTGCCTTCACAATCTCATGTACAAGTTTTATACTTTTTACAGAATTCAGTGAATGTGCACCAAGTGCCTTCTGTGTGTGAGCTAGCATGCTAAGTGCTGGAAAATTCAAATGTAAATGATACTTTCCTGCCTAACATATCATACCAAAGTTTAGTGCTTGAAGCAACCACCATTTTATTTATTTGTAGTACTGTGCATTAGTAAATTTGACTGCACTGAGGTGAATAGCCCTTCTGTCAGTCTCAATCTCACCTGGGATCACTCATACAACATGGCAATTTGGGCTGGACGGTTGAAGGTGGCCTTATGCACATGGCTGGCAGTTAGTGTTGGGTGTTGGTTGGGCCATGTGTCTCTGATAGGTTAGCCCAGGCTTTTTCATGCAGAGCCAGAAAGCAATCCTAGTGTGCAAGTGACTTCCAAGTCTCTATTTTCAACCTGTTTTCTAACATTCAGTGGACTCGAAACATTCAGTAGAGCAAGTTATGTAGCCAGGACCAGAGTCAACGTGGGAAGAGACTATGCCAAGGCATGAGTGTAGGAGGCATGATTCTTTGGTGACCATTACTGTAACAATCAACCATTGACCCTGACCTAAATAATAAGTTATTATTTTATTTATTTAGTCCCTAATATGTGTCTGGTATGGAAGTTGACGCTTCACATATGCTATTTCATTAAATATATATGGTAGTTCTCCAAGGTACATGTTATTATTCCAGATATTCTGAAGTTAGTTAAGTTGCCTAAGATCATACAGAGAGTAAACAGTCATGTCAGAATATGTCCATGTCAGAAAAATTCCGTGTTGTGAGAGAGCTCATGGCTGAAGATGAAAATGTCTAAATATCTTAGCTGCTTATATCAACACTGAACTGAATAATTCCGTGAACTGTTTTTCTCTCTACTTTGCATTCAGGGTCTACACAGACCTAGACCAGCAACCATTTTGGAAACGGAAGATGAAGTATGAAATTGTGTCAGGCAGATAATGGTTATGTAGCAGATCAGTGTGTGTAATATGAATGACCATTTAAAATCTCCAGAATTAAATTCTAGAGCTTTTAATTAGACCTTCCTACAAAGTGGAAAGCATCTGGGCTTTGGTTATAAAAAGTGCTAAAGTTCAAAATCTGGCAATGCCACTTTTAGTGTGTGATTATTTAAATTTTATGAGCCTCAGTGACCTCATCTTTAAAGCAGAAATACTGTTTTAAGGATTCAGTAATTCCATATGTGTAAAACTCTGAGCACAGCGTTGGTAACTAGATGAAATCAATAAATGGTAGGCATGAATGATTTGGAAGGAAAAAATAGCAGAGGGACAAGGGGGGGGTGTATTTTGAACAAGGGAGAAATGCTGGAAGGAGGGAAGGCTCTGATAGTAGGGAAGACATTGGCCTCTGTCTGAGCAGTGAGAGCTGCCAGTTTGCAGCAGAGATCAATAGCAAATAGCAACAGTTAGGCAAGATAAAGTCCAAATTTGGAGAGCTTTGATATCTAGGCATCTAGGTAGAGGAGGTAAATTTGCCCAGTTGGAAAATGGAAACCTATGGACTTCCTGAGCACCTGCGAGTAACTGACATGTTCATATGATTTCAAATCCAGCCATCCTCAGAACCCAATTTGTTCTCCCATTATCCAAGTTTATCCTCCCAGGTAAACGTTTAATCAGTGCAAATGAAGTTCTAGATTTGAGTCCCACAAGCTCAGTAATTTGAGATTCTTCAAATGTTGAGGATGAGACCAATAGTGGAATGGAAAGCCACCTCTCTCTCCTTGTGAATGACGAATAACCTTTGGTTCACACCATGGGTACACTTATACATAGGGTCATTATCTTTGGAAAATGAACGTTATTTTCTATTGATTGACTCTTGCAGTGAAGTAATGGACAGACTGTGGTGTGTTAAAGCCAACTCATGTGAGCCCAGTTTGTGCACTTCTATTGTGTTGCTAGCTTAAAATCATCCTTACTGGAAGTATTTACACCAGAGAAATTAGCAAATACTACAAGTCAGGACCTTCTACCCCACCATTCCTGAATGTTCCATTGTTAAGCATTTACCAGCACATCACTAGAGCACAGATAACATAAATGTGAAGTTGTGCTCTGACAGAGGTGGAAGGAGAGTTCCTACTTCTGAAAAATGAGTGTATCTTTTGAGTCACCTTAAAACAAAACATCACACCTATCAAATGGCTAAAATTGTAGAGACTGACAACAGCAAATATTGCTGAGGATATAGAGCAATTAGGGCTCTCACTGATTGGCGATGAGAATATAAAATAGTAAAACCACTTTTAAAACTCTTTGGCTGTTCCTTGTAAAATGAAACTTACACCTATCCCTATGACCTAGCAATTCTATTTTTAGGTATTTACCTAACAGAAATTAAAACTTATATCTGCAGGAACATGTATACACAAATATTTGTAACAGCCTTAAATAATAGTCAGAAACCATGGCAGGGAAATGGATAAAAAATTTGGATCTGTACATACAATAACACACTACTCAGCAATAAAAAGGAATGAATGACTGATGCATGCAACACCATGGAAGACTTTCAAAAATATTGTTACACAAAAGATGCTCAAAGAGTAAATAGTGATGGTTCCATTTACATGACTTCAAGAACAGGCAAGTCCATCTAATGTATGGCAATTGACTACAACACTGGCTACCTCTGTCTGGGGTGTGGGGATGGCATTGACTGGCAAGGAGCCTGAGAGAATGTTCTAGGAAATGTTCACATTTCTATAAGATTAGTGGTTATATAGTGGAAAACACAGATATCAAAATTCAAATTGTAAACATGAGATTTATGCATTTTATGCCACATAAATATTACCTTGATTTATGAAATGAAGGTCTCTATTCTTGAATGTAAGACATGTCTGTAATTAGCAATTCCTTCGTTGCCTATGTGGCATAATAACCAAGCCACTGGGATCAAACAGTCTGCACCGTGTACAGCTCTGTGATTTGGGACAAGGTATTTCCTCTATGAATTTCAGTTTCCTCATCTGGAATATAGGGATAATATATTCATCTATTGTTCAATCAATAATTCTACATGCCAATTACTATGTAAATGGATGCTGAGAGTACAATAGTGAACAAGACAGAGCCTTCCTTTCCTTCTTGACTCCTACTTTTTTTTTTTTTTTTTTTTTTTTTTGAGATGGAATCTCGCTCTGTCACTCAGGCTAGGAGTGCAGTGGCACAATCTTGGTTTACTGCGACCTCCACCACCTGCGTTCAAGCCATTCTCCTGCCTCAGCCTCCCCAGTAGCTGGGATTACAGGTGCACACCACCATGCCCAGCTAATTTTTGTGTTTTTAGTAGAGATGGGGTTTCACCATGTTGGCCAGGCTGGTCTCAAACTCCTGAACTTGTGATCTGCCCGCCTCGACCTCCCAAAGTGCTGGGATTACAGGCTTAAGCCACCACACCTGGCCTTGACTCCTACCTTCTAAAGCTGGCACCTGTAGGAGTCATGAGCTCTTAGGGGTGAAGACTATCACTGATGGAATTCTGTCCCAAACTGCAGAACATATGCCCTATGTAAAGGGGACAACCCCTATTCTACTCCTACTCAATCATGTCACATAGGTGTGATGGCATGGTGATGTCAGATCTGATTTTTCAAGAGAATCTGGAAATCCTGATTGTGAAAGTTTGGCAGTTCATTCATTTTTCCCAAAGCATATTGCACACCAAACGCTTAAGCTTGTGACCCCTTGCAAAGTGTATTCATTATATGCAATTTATTAATAAGTCCCTAAGGTGGATCAGGCATTGAGGCAAGCCCTGGACATTAGTGAACAAAACAGACAATAAGCCCTCCCTTGTAGAGGAGGCAGAACATTAGTAAACAAACAAGCAACACGTACTAGAGTATCAAGAAGAAGTAAGTGCCATGGTGAGAAATATATTAAGTTAAGGGGCTACTACTATAGAGAGAATGGCCAGAAAGGATTTCTCTGGAAAGACGGCATTTGAGCAGAGACTTGAATGAAGTAAGAGAGTGAACCATGGACTTTGGGTAAGAGACTTACAGGCTGTGAGAGAGCAAGTACAAAGATCCAGGGGTGGAGGTGTGCTTAGGGGAGCAGCAAAGGGCTGCAGAGCTGGAACAGACTGAGTAATAGAAAATGAGGAGGGCCAGGTGCAGTGGCTCACGCCTGTAATCCCAGCACTTTGGGAGGCTGAAGCAGGTAAATCACAAGGTCAAGAGATTGAGACCATCCTGGACAACATGCTGAAACCCTGTCTCTACTAAAAATACAACAATTAGCTGGGCATGGTGGCATACACCAGTAGTCCCAGCTACTCGAGAGGCTGAGGCAGGAGAATTGTTTGAACCCAGGAGGCGGAGGTTGCAGTGAGCAGAGATTGTGCCACTGTAGTCCAGACTGGCAACAGAGCGAGACTCCGTCTCAAAAAAAAAAAAAAGAGAAAAAGATTGGTGGAAAGCGAAGCTGGTGGGATGGGGTCATATTGTTAGTATTAAAGGAGATATTGCAAGAAAAGATACCAGACACTCAATAAGTTTACAAAGAATGAAGGAATAAAAGTTAGGCAAAGGAAAATTGATTGTTTCTTCTGTTTTTGTGCTTAATATCACATTTGTACATACTTCTCAAGGACACCAACATTGAGAAATGTCTATTGAAAATAAATTACAAGAAAGGTCTCATCTTAAAGTCCTTTATGGATTAATTAGACATATATCTCATCTTAAAGTCCTTTATTGACTAATTAGACATATTTCCTTTTATGAATTTCAGTGAATTTTCTAGAATATCTTATTGGCCTGGACATTATACAGACCTAGGTTTTCTAGTTATAATTGAGTAAGCATATTTGATTTCTTTTCTTTCAGACTTTATTATGCCCCAAGATTGGGATAAAAATGTGTTTTTTAAGTCAATAAATATTTATTTTTGTCCAACAGCAGAGCTTTGGAAGGAGCAGGGACTTCATCACTGTATGTTTCCTTACAAGTAAAATAGAAACATTCAAATGAACTTGTGTGATTGTATGTTAGGCACTCAGTAAACATTAAGTTATTCTGAGTCCCTCAATGTATAGGATTTTTCAAAATTGTTCAGATGGTCTTGCAGTTTTGCTTTCTAGGAATGTGAGAGGTTCCTAATTTCAACCCCAGGTAACTCCTGTGTCCTGTGTCCTATTTCCCCAAGTATCAGTGGTATTGGTGGTACTTAGTACTTACAGTTGGGGTACTTAGTACTTACAGAGGTCCCTGAAGTCTAATGATCCTAATCTGGGCAGGAGTCTTTCTCAGAGCCTTGTGGGTAGATTGTTAACATGCAGCTCAAAAATTCTAAGCCAGTTACTTATCTCTCGTCTAATCAACTTTAAGACAGGCTGTGCAATTTCGTTTCATTATGAAATTTGAAGTTATGCTGTCGAAGTAGAGTTAGTGTCAATGTGCTTAGAATATACCAAATTCATAAACATTTTCTCGAAAAAGTCTTAAGCTTAAAAAGTTAATTCAGTTTAAGGAATATAAACCAAATTATTTTATATTTGAATCTCAACTTAAGAAGTCAAAATGTAATGCTGCCAGATAACAATATCAAAGGTATTTTCCTTTCTCTATAATTTCATCAGTATGTCCTCTCCCTTTTCTCCTATTTGTCAAATTTTAGCAACCCTAACTCTGCTAATTATAAGCTAGGCAAGTGATCTTGGATAAGTTATTTGACCTCTCACTGCACCAGCTTTGTTATCTGTAAAATGATGATAATACTATTACCTCCATCTTGGGGTACTGAAGACGAGAGAACACGATATGTGTAAAGTGCCTTCCACAATACCCAGAACATATCGAACACGTAATGAATGTAGTAATAGTAATTATTTTATTATCTTTTGATTCAGTTGGGACTATGTTCAGCTGTGAGTAACAGAATACCCAAAATAACTGTTTTAAACAAATTGAAGTTTTGTTATGAATTCAGACAATCCAGGGCTTTTATAGATGCACCAGGATCAGCAGGTACAAAGGCTTCTTTCCTGATTTCTGCCAGTCACAATGCATGGGTTGCAATCCAGAATCCAGGATGGCAGTTCCAGCCCTGGTCATGCCCATATTAGCACACAGAAAGAAAGAGAAAGGGATGTGCCTCTTTGCTTTAATCATAGCTCCCACTAAATGCACCCACTACTTCTGCTGACACCCCATTAGCTAATGCTCGGTTACATGGTCACACTTAGTTTCCAGGGAGACATATCTGGACAGTCATGTGTTCAATTAATATCCAAGTGTCCAATTACTGAGAAAAAAAGAAACCAGCACCTTTGCTCTGTTACATTCTTCTTAGCATAAGCCACATTCTTTTTATGAAGTTGTCCTCAGTTACTTGGATGCCTCAGTTGTCCTTTCATTTAGAAATGCTCCTTGGACATCCTGAATCTGACTCCTCTTGTCATCAGCACCATCACTACCACTGCCTTCTTCAAAGCCACCACATTCTGTCTCTGGATGGTTGCAACAACCACCATGGGGACTTTTTGCTTCTACTTCCACACAATAGCCAGAGTAAGCTTTTGAAAATGTAGGTCAGATCATGTCTCTCTCTTCTCTTCAAAACCCTCCAATGGCTTTTCATATTACTCAAAAGAAAACCTAAAACTTTGCTGTGAGATCTATGCGACCCAGCTCACTCTTCCTCTTACTTTATCTCTGTGTTGCTCTTCCTCACTCTACTCCAGCCATCCCATCTCCTTGCTGCTTGTCCTGTACTGCTAAAAGAAGTTCAGTCTTCCCTTATGATATTTGCACTTAAAATAGAGAAAAAAAAAAAAGCTCAGAGAGGCTGAGTTGTCTAAGGTCATGCGGGTTAGAAGTCATGGAGCTGGGATCTAAATCCAGGTCAATCTAACTATGAGTTCTGCACCTTTCTATTCAACCCCATTGCCTAGAGGTTCAATGAATGCTGATTGCTAAATAATAGATTCCGTGGACACAGTCAGCTTTTTCTGAGAAAAGGCAGCTCAGCATTTCCATGAGATCCGCACATCCTTTTGCAGAAGAAAACAATGTCTTCTAGGTTCTATCTCTGCTGGAACCATTGAGAGCCCTTACTCTCAACCCTGCAGTCTTATAAAATTAAAAGCATCATCAGGCTTGAGGTCGCACAGGCTAATTGGATCAGCCATCTTCCTTTCATGAACCAAATGAAATGACACTCCTTGGACCTCCTCGGGTCCAATAACTTCTGCTCTTATTCGTGCAGAATCACTTCCATTTGGCACAGGCAGAATTAGATAGAGTTCTTACCCCATTCACTGAGTTGCCTTTTTTTGCTGATCATTGCAGTTGATTTAAAAGAAACAAAAAGGAATATGCTTGCTCTTAATGACTTCTTCATGTAGATCAATTATTTTACCCGGACAAGTTTCACTTGGCTTCAGAGAGT
This sequence comes from Theropithecus gelada, assembly GCF_003255815.1. Lineage (NCBI taxonomy): Eukaryota > Metazoa > Chordata > Mammalia > Primates > Cercopithecidae > Theropithecus > Theropithecus gelada. The sequence continues at coordinate 15,743,652 of NC_037672.1, read as the reverse complement.
CTGACATGCCTTGGGAATTATGTGAAGATCTCTCCTCCATACATATGTGGATTAGTCTGTTCTCACACTGCTATAAAGATCCTACCTGAGACTGGGTAATTTATAAACAAAGGAGGTTTAATTGACTCACAGTTCCACATGGCTGCGGAGGCCTTGGGGAACTTACAATCATGACAGAAGGAGTAACAGGCACCTTCTTCACAAGCTAGCAGGAGAGAGTGTGAGTGAGTGAAGGGGGAAGAGCCCTTTATAAAAACCATCTGATTTCCTGAGAACTCACTCACTATCATGAAACCACCCACATGATCCAGTCACCTCCTACCAGGTCCCTCCCTCAACACCTGGGGATTACAACTGGAGATAAGATTTGGATGGGAACACAGAGCCAAACCATATCAACGTGTGTATGTGTTTTTCTTTTCTTTCTTCCTTTTTTTTTTTTTTTTTTGAGATGGAGTCTTGCTCTGTCACCAGGCTGAAGTGCAGTGGCAAGATCTCGGCCCACTGCAACCTCCACCTCCCAGGTTCAAGCGATTCTCCTGCCTCAGCCTCCGGGGTAGCTGAGATTACAGGCACACAGTGCCACGCCCAGCTAATTTTTGTACTTTTAGTAGAGACGGGATTTCACCATGTTGGCCAGGCTGGTCTCAATCTCTTGACCTCATGATCCGCTCGCCTTAGCCTCCCAAAGCGCTGGGATTACAGGCATGAGCCACTGTGCCCGGCCTGTGTATGTGTTTTTCTAGTGAGAGGATACACAGCCTTCATCTAGTTCTCCAAGGCATCTGCCACTCCAAAAAATGATGAGAAGTACTGGTCATAAAAAATTCCTAAGTCATTTATTTAGCACAGAACCTACAGACTATGTGACAACACCTCCTTTTACTTATGAAAACAACCCCATGAGTTAGTATATTACTATGGTAATTTCATAGATGTGAAATCTGAGGTCAGGGAGATTCAATTACTTTTACATAACACACACAAGATTTAACCAGGGGAATCATGCTTCAAACCCAGATCTATTATACTCTTAAGAATGTACCCTAATTTTATATTAATATATATTTTATCAAAGCAGCATATAGACACATGGTTTTAAAAAATAAATTGTGTTTTCAAATGAAAGTTTTCTTCTGCTTTCTGCATTGTCTCTTTCTTTTGTTCGTTTGTTATCTTCTCCCCGTTTATTTGTGTCAGTTTCTCTGTTTCATATTGGGAATTTTGCCTAATTCTGGGGATTCCTAGTGGTCCCCTTAAACATATGGTGCTAACAGCTACTTACAAGCTCTGAGTGTGATGAAGCTTTTGCTTAGTGGTTCTCATCACTGATTGATTGGGTAGCCAGTGAGCATGTTCACTGGAATCACCCCTGTGACAGTTCCGAGGGTTCTTTTTCCTGTATCCTTTTCATTTCTCCAGAGAAGAACTTATAACACCCTGCTTAGCATGAGTAAGGAAGAAATTAGGAGTTCCAGTGATGGAGGAGGGGAGTGGGCAGGACATGTAAGTGCTCTCACCTGGGAATGTAAGTGTTCTTAACAGAACCCCAATTATCAGTTCCGTGCTTCATCCATCTTCTTCAGCCACGCATCCAAGTTCTGAGCCTTTTGGGGGTTCTGTAGTACACAGTGGCTCACTTTTCTTTGGTATTCTTTGCTGCACGGTGCCATCTTCCAGGTGTCTCCACTTTTAATAAAAATAGGAGTATTTCTCTATTCAATTTCCATCTTCCAAGAATTCACTGAATGATCTCACTCATCTTACCTCTTCCATTCCCTTTGGCTCCTTAAGTCACACTTTTTCTGTTACTTTTCTATCATTTCAGATAGGATTTTTTTTTTTTTTTTCAGACGGAGTCTCGCTCTGTAGCCCAGGCTGGAGTGCAGTGGCCGGATCTCAGCTCACTGCAAGCTCCGCCTCCCGGGTTCACGCCATTCTCCTGCCTCAGCCTCCCGAGTAGCTGGGACTACAGGCGCCCGCCACCTCGCCCGGCTATTGTTTTGTATTTTTTAGTAGAGACGGGGTTTCACCGGGTTAGCCAGGATGGTCTCGATCTCCCGACCTCGTGATCCACCCGTCTCGGCCTCCCAAAGTGCTGGGATTACAGGCTTGAGCCACCGCGCCCGGCCAGGATTTTTTTTTTTAAGTGCACATGGTCTTGCTGTAATTCCAAAACGGAAGTTTCTAGGCTCGCTCTTTCCTTTATCACTATACTATCTCCCAATATCTATCACATGACAGGTGTCCAGACTCTGAGAGAGATCAACAAAAATTTACAGGGGATTCTGCTGTTAAATTTTTGTAATCTAGCACTGACAAAACTGTGCTCATGGACTGTGTACCTCCAATACAGACACACAATCACACATCCAAGCGGAGAGGTTACAGATTGTGGGCTAAAAGGAGGTAACTTTCCTACCTAGAGGTATCCAGAAAAGCACACTGGAGGAGGTGGAAGGAAATGTATTTAAGACTGGTGAAACAGTGTAAGCAAAATCCAGAGAAGTGTAGGGACCAGAGAAAAAAACAGAGTCCATCAGCTTGACTTGAGTAAAGGAATGCGGGAATGTATTGATACATGAATCTGGCTGGGCACCAGGTGGAGGCGAGCCTTGAGTGTTTGATTAGAAGTTTGAGTATTATTTTATCCTAAGATGATGGTTTGCCACTTACATCCTACTAACAGATGGCATAAAGAGCGTCTGTAAGAACTGAGGTGGAGCTTCTAGAACGAGAGGATTGGAGAGCGAGGAGAGCAGATGGAAGCATCCTGGGGAAAGGGAGGAAATGCAACTTTGGGACTGGAAGGGAAGGAAATGGTTTGGTGGAAGTGGGAGGTGGAATGAGAGAAAGATTCCAGAAAGAGACAGGAAGTACAAAAGTGGCAGCAACCAAGAGTCAGAGAGGAGAAAACCAGCTGCTCCTTTCTGCCTGATAGCAGTTAGGAGATAAGAGGATACGAAATCATGAAAGGTTCTGGAGGTCTGGCCCAACCAGTGTGTCATCTGGCCAGGGCCCAGGTACTGGTCACTCTGGGGCTTTTTCATGAATCTTTGTGATCCTCCTTGTTTGTTTTCACCCCTCCAGTTGTCAAAGCATAGACATATGTGCAAAATTTTGAAATAAGAAAAGCAAGATCATGTTGATCTTGCAGTTCTGGCAATATGTGAATATTGAACTGCATGCAGACAAGAGAATTTTCTTGATCTATTCACATTCCACATTCCACACGCACATGTATGTATATTTCTGTTTTTCCAAAATAAGCCCTTTTGGACACTAATTTGCCTAGCAAATCTTATGAACAGAATTGAAAGCCTTGCAAAGCCTATTGCCAAGCATGTCAGAATTGTAGTCTTTGCTTAACCAGTTATCCTTGTTCTCATCCTGTTTTGTTTTGGTTTGGTTTTTTAGCTTTTCCAAGTATGGCAGGAAAATTCTGAATATGTTTAAGAGCAAAAAATGAGTAGCATCTTTTTAGATGCATCTTAGTACTTATTTCTTTCATCTTGCATAGCTCTACACTCCTTTTGAAAATCTCAACCTGTATCCAGCCCTTCTGAATTGCCTCTCATTCCGACGCTGTCCTCCTGCTGTCTCTGCAGTGCTGCCCCGAGTGGAGCTGCCTGCTCTGCTGATGAGAGAGACGGGTAGTGCCTTCAAGGAGATATCCATAAAGCACAACTTCTGATCTGAATTCTCGTTTCTTGGTGGTGGGGTTGTTTTTATTTTACCAGCACTCCTTTAAGTGTGGCAGGATGTAATGATGAATAGCAAATAAGAATTTTCTGTGCAACTGGTTTGCACTTTCTTCAGACTTCAGGTTCTCACGAGGGAATCTTCCTTTATGTTCCTGTCTCTGAATCATGATTATGATTGAGCCTCTACACCAATCAAGCCTAGTTTAGTATTTAATCAATCTCAAATTACCCGCCGAGTTGTTGCAGTTTGCATGTCAGTCTTGGTGCCTCACTAAGCTCCTTCCGTTTGCATTTAATATACCTTTTCAATTCTTTTTCTCCTTTATTTCCCATTTTTTATTGTTATTGTTCTGGCCTTTCCCAAATGTTTAAGCTTGTTGAGCAGATTTTCTTAAGCATTTACAGTCAAATGAATAAGCTAATAAATCATAAATGGGCTTAGAAAGGGATTTTCCCTTTTCACGGTGTACATTAGAGCTAAGGTTTAGCAGTTGTTGGAAACGCTTGTTGAAGAACTCTGTCTATCTTATAAAACCTTTCGCGGGAGGAGCCTGGCTCACCAGAGTGAGGCAGAAAGAATTTCAATGCACTAGAAAGACAATGTCTTTTGCATAACAATTTAATCCGTCCATTCATTTAGTGGTGAATATTCATATTCTGGGGGTAGAAGTTTCAGTATTTACACATTGGTGGAAATAGGTAATGTAGATGAGCCCCAGGTAAAGTGTAATATTTACGTTTTTGTTTTAAATGGCCAGGATCTCTTCAATTGAATTTCATTTTTGTCCTTTTGCTTTTGTTTACACTGAAATAAATATGACTTGGAAGGTTGTAGATGCTGAACTATTGGGACTAGATGTGCTCTGAAGACTTTCATTCTGTGATAATTATGTGATTTAAAATCAACCTGTCCAATTATGATTTGAATATTGTTTTAGTCTCAATGTTGTAGCTATCTCATCTATCTATCTAATCTATCTCTGGATCTATATATCTATATCTATCATCTTTATCTCCTATCTAATATTAGATAGATTAATATTTCTCTATCTAGTCTACAATCCATAAGTAGATTAGATAGATATATATAACATTAGGGCTAAACTAAGTCAATGTTAGTGATGTTAATGATTTATACATAAATAATAGAATATATAATAATATATAAGGAATATATATGACGTATTATACATACATAAATATGTATATATAACATTAGTTTCATAGGTGATATATAAATAAGCTATATTTTGGTGCTTTAATTATATTAAGGCTTCCTAGATAAAATGAAAATTGCTGTTTATTAACCATTATGGGAAAGAGTTTGCCTATGTATTGTATCGTATCTCATATATCATTTAATTCCTATGTTCAGTAACAACCTCATGAAGCAGAGAGTGAAGCCCATTGCCCAGAATTGCCAGGCAGTGCTCTGGATGTTTTTGTGTTTCACTAGAGAGGCCAATTGATGTCATTTCATGAAGTTCCACCTATTGACTGGTTTGGCTATTGGAAACAGTGTAAACCTGGGCTCAGTTTAAAAAAAAAAGTGTGGCCTCACTTACATGCAATGATTGTGGTTCCCTCCATCTCCCTATATGAATAGAATTAGAGTCTAGAATTAGAAGAAAAGGAGCACTTTTCTTCTTTACCCGCATTATGTGGCTATGCAAAGACCCACATGAATTACAGACTGGATGTGGCCAGTAGATATTCAAGGTACCCTGCTTGCCTTGGGGATTCAGTGCACTGAGAAAGGTTAGGGTCTTCAAGTATTCCTCATTCTCTGGGTCATTAACCTGGAAAACCCTAACTTCTGTCTTAGAATTGCCATTTTAGCTGTTATTTGTTATTTCTGGTTAATCTCTTCACTCAGTAAATGGCCTATAGATTTTGAATCTACAAGACACACTGAGGATTCATATTAGAGATAATTGGAGCTGTTTTTTCCAAATTGTTAACAGGTCTTATTATACTGTGAAACAGGTCTCTTCCTTTTGCCTGTGGTATCCTTCCCACATTATATCTGCTAGGTGAGCTACTCATCCTTCAGGGTCTCTCTTTCCAGCCACCCCCTCCAGGAAGGCTGCCTTCCTCAAATTTCCTAGGCAATATCTCAGCTACCACTGCATTGCAAATACTTCCCTGTTATCCCGCATGTATTCACTCTGCACCTACCATATGCCAGGTACCATTTAGGTGCGATTAGCATGTGTGACATCACAGTGTAATGCTTTCCTTGTTTTATCTCTCCCTCATGTGGCTCTAAGCAGGCTGAGACGCTCACTGTCTTGTTCACTTTCCTATCCCCAGCACCCAGGCTCATGCCAGGACATGGTTGGCACTCAATAACCGTGTGTTGAGTTAAGGAAATCCCCGTTCAGTCTTAAAAGCATGGGTGAACACCCATGGTGTGGGTAAATTCTTCAGAAATTGGATGGATTAAAGATGCCTAAACTTTGCCAGTGAGGAGAGTGTATAGAACCAGGGAGTTTAACAGTTATGAACATGGACTTTGGAACTCAAACAAAGTTGGGATCACATAGGTTTAGGTTCAAATTCCACTTTGCCTCTTGGACAAAGACACTTAAGTGAAAAGCAAAATGAGGATGATAAAACCTACTCCATATGATTGTTATGTGGATTAGATAAGACAATGTTTGGACAGGTCTTAACACATAGTACTACTGAATATGTGGCATTCATTATTTACAGCTTTACTGGGTTGTACAAGCATTCGTGCCCTGACTTTCACTTGCAGCATCTCATGTATTCATCCCAACAGCTCGTTAAGCAACTTGGCCAAGGCATGTGGGTGGCATGTGGTATGATTAATTTTCTAACTCAAGTCTTCTAAGTCCAAAAGCTCGTGGTATTTAACTTGTACTATTCTGCTTTGTATGAAAGCACATTTGTGTGCACGCGCACACACACACACACACACAATCTCTCCCCTAATAACTGATTAATTTTTCATTTGTATCTAAAAACCAAAGGACGATGGTCTGCCCTCCCTCAAATGGCCATCCCAAAGTGGCGAATGGTAGTGTCTTACGTTCTACATGTTGAGCAGTACTTTTATTCCTAAATTTGCCTGTCTCTGTGGAATTTGAGTATAGTATCACTTTGCAGTGCTGCACAGTAACTTGTGTTGTGATGTGGTGTTTATAAATAGATGTAAATAGTTAACACTTCTTTGAAAACGAATCAAATCCTCACTTATAGCCTTTATCAACCAGCTGGTTCTTGTAAGCATCTTCCCGGTCTGTGTGCAAACATTACTTTTAAGTGATCAGCTGGCATAATTAGGTAAGATTGTACACTAGAAGCACAATTCAGTTTTCTCTTCATCTCGGCTGGAAGAAGAAACAAACATCAGGGATGATGATATGATGGTAAGTTAGATGTGGGAGATTTTTCCTGCAGCTGCAATACCTTGCTAATCATCAGAGCTAGTTATTTATTTATTTGTTTTTCTGTTTCAGTTCAAAGGTATGACTTTGTGGAACCTCAGGCAGAGAGGTAATTATGAAGCCTGGTACTATGGGTGCCGGCATCATCACTGGCACAGAAAGCAGCTTGGCTGTGGCTAAGCTTTGTATTTTATTTTCTATCTAGATGTTTTAGCATTTAGTGGTTTCTCCTTAAAAAAAAAAAAGAAAATGTACTTAAAACTTTCATTGTATCAGAGACTTAAATCAGGTTCAGGGAAATTGAATTTAAGACCTGGCCAGGGATGGGATTGGGTGCTGTGACTTCAGAGACAAGATGTTGTTAAATGGGTAAGAAGATGTTGAGCAGGAAAACCAACACAACTAACTTGATGAAGTCAAAAGAAAGTGACTTCTTATCTCGGGATAAGAAGACCAACATTCAAACATTGGCTTTGGCCATTGGGCAGGTCACTACACCTCCTCACTTGACTTCATACTCTGATCTGTAAAATGAGGCTTTGTAAATCATCCCCAGATGTATTGACTGCCTGTTGTGAATCAAATTCTATGGTGACAATACTGACGTGATTCTTACCTCGTGGAGCTCAGCTGCCCAGGAAGACAGACAAATTGTGTTTCTATCAAGTGTGCTGTGAATCCTGGCAGGAGGAGTGCGGGACACAATGAGTTAGCAAGGCTGTGGAGTGCTTCTCTTCACTGACTCTGCAGCTAGGTTATCTAGGGTCGCAGCCCTCACTGATTTGACCAGCTATGTGAACTTGAGGGAAACACCAACATCTGTTTAATTGGGCTCCTGCAAGTATTAAGTATACTAATAGACATGGAATATGTAGAATATCTCCTGGCACATAGCATGTGCTCAGTAAATACCGGTTTTTAATATAAGAGCACATGGCCGGGCATGGTGACTCACGCCTGTAATCTCAGCGCTTTGGGAGGCTGAGGCAGGTGGATCACTTGAGGTGAGAAGTTCAAGACCAGCCTCGCCAACATGGTGAAACCCCGTGTCTGCTAAAAATAAAAAAAATTAGCCTGGCGTGATGGCACGTGCCTGGAATCCCAGCTACTTGGGAGACTGAGGCATGAGAATCGCTTGAACCCGGGAGGCAGAGGTTGCAGTGAGCCGAGATTGTGCCACTGCAGCACTCCAGCCAGGGCAACAGAGCAAGACTCTGTCTCAAAAATAAATCAATCAGTAAATGTAATAACAATAATAATAATAATAATAATATAAGAGCACATGACAGTGAAAACTAAGATTATGTAGAGAGTATGGGAAGACCAGACCCCTGAGAAGAAATATTTAAACTCAGACCTAAAAAAAATTCCATGGATGCCCTTGAAGACACCCTCCGCTTGACATACTCTCTAGGTTAGCTGACATGTTTTCTTTCCTCTGTAAAACATATTGTTGGTACCCTAAGCTTATGGCCATTAGCCATGCTACCTCTGCTTTAACCAATGTTCTATTAACCTACCAACTACCAGGCCATTTAATATCAGATAAAAGAATATCTGCTATAAAAATAACAGTTAATATTCATGGTGGCAGACCCTAGACACAGATAGCAGCTAAGCTGTACACAGGCAGGTATACATGAATTATCTCAGTCAACTTTTTTTTTTTTTTTAACAATGCTAGTAAGCCTTCCTTTGATGTCCATTTTACAAATGAGGCCTTGAGGTAATAAGCTACTAAGTAGCAGAGCTAAGATTTGAGTCTAGGTCTCTCTGGAACTAAGCCTGCTCAATTGAAAGCTCTTGAGAAGTTTGTTAGGCGAAAAAAGTGAGTGTGAACATTCCAGAAAAAGAAGACTGTTCAAAACCTCTGAACTGAGATGGGTTCCAGGAGTCCTTCCTTCCAGCTCTCACGTTCCATTATTTAATCATAGAAGCCACTAGTTTCACCATAGAAAATGAGGCTTAGAGAACCTGGGCGATTTGTCCAGTGACTTTACCTTATAAATTCTTGATTTTTTTTTTTTTTGCTTTAATGTTGGAATGGTCTCCATTCTTAGGTACTAAGGATAAAATTAAGATATTCCATGTAGAAGGCCAGTGGATTAGAAGCTATGAGCTCTTTTCAACCTTTTTGAAAAACAAAAGAAAAATAGCACTCTTGATACCAAAACATTGCACTGAAACTCTCAGGATAGCTAATTCAATGCTTCCTTTATGTTAATTGCTTCCAAACCTTCCCTGTCCTTAAATTGAGTGGGAGTGATGATGGAGCGAGAAGGCGGAACAATTTAACATGGAGGAAGGTGCCAAATGGGTAAAATATTTTGGAGAAAATTAGCTCCAACTTTGCACATTCTCTACTTTGAAAACATAATGGATATTTTTCTTTTATAGCTATAAAGCAATTGATGAGTGATCAATCCATTTAAAAATTATCTACTCATAATAAAAAGTTTAAAAAATGGTAAATATTTAGTATGTAATAAGACCATTGCCAATGGGAATTTGCCATTTAGAGAAATTAGGCTTGTGGGGGGTGGGGGAACATCCCTTATACCATTAAACATTATCATTCTGATCTTTGTCCTAAAGTGATTTTAAAAATAAGATTAAAAAATCGTCAGACTATTTTAAGTATGTACTGTGCAGAAAAATTTTATTATATTTTCCTTCTGTTCTCTCTTATTTTTCTCTCAAAATTTGGAACGAAAGGGATTAGAATTAAAAGCATGAAGAACAAGCGGTTTAAATGCAGCATATTCACGTGAAGAGAAAGTGTGGTATACATGAGCTTCTTTACAGAGAACATACAGGCATATTTCCTCTGGAGCCTCTGCCCTAGCAAGTTCACTGCCAGGAAAGCTCTGCCTGGTATGGGACTGACTCCTTCCTGCCATTCAGATCTCAGCCCAAATGTCACTTCCTTAGATATTCCCTTGACCTGCACTGCTGAAGTCATCATTGACGGTTCTTCCCCCTCTATAACACTTATCACAATCTGCAGGGATCGCGTTCCTTTGTTTTCTTGTTCCTCCCTTGTCTTCCCCATCAGCTAAGCTGTAAACTCCAGGGAACCTGGTCTTGTTCACCAATAACAAGAGCAGTGAGCAATGCCCAACAGAGAGTAGATACCCGATAAATATTTTTGAATAAATGAATAATAAAAAGTGCTTTTAAAATACTAAGCTACCCCTCACCATACACGTATTATCATGCAAAAATTGAAATCGGAAAAAAATGTAAAAGTCTAAGACTATATTCGGTCACATCATTTCTAAATTTTTTGAGTAAACAATATCATACATTTTCCCCAAAAGCCCATTTGAACTTTATTCCTCATGAACTATTTACTTGAGTGCCAATTTCTCACAATTTCAGAAATTAATATTTTGCAGTACAAAGTACTTCTGCACTTAGAGCAAAAAATATATCATGCTTGTTGGCTGACTACACAGGAAAGAGTCTGCATTATTTTAGATTTGAGAGGAGAAAAATTACTCGGTCCCACATTCTGACCAACAGAATCCAGAGGATCAGAGAAACAAGGTCATCCACAATTTATGTCGACTCTTAATACGTCCAAATAGGTGCCTGTCAACATTTGTAGAACTGCTGAATCATGGAATTTCAGTGCAAAAGGAAACTGATTCATTCACCTCCTTCAGTCCCCAATTCTAACACTTGAATCCCTAGATCGCTGCTTTAATTTTGCAGATGGTATCCTCTGAGTTAATTTAGCAATGTATGATATTGCTCACACTTGTGTTTTAAAATATTCCCTTGAGGGTTAATTTCTAGACATCATTATATTTAACAAAAATTGAATTGTGTTACATCTCAAATTGGAAGGATGGTTCTAATGCTTTTGAGAGAGTACAATTTCATTAAAAAAAAATACTGCTTGAAGTGAATACAAAATGCATGACCTGGGTCTTGGGAATATTTGCCGTGCAGAAATTGCTTTTTTTTTTTTTTTCCTGAGTGCAGGAAAATGAGGTTCAGGGAGGGTTGTTCTTTGACCAAAATCTGACCTAAAGTACTGAATGTTTTTGGGGTTTGAGTAATAAAATATGAACTGATAAATATATCAAGTATAATATAACAAATGGCCATTTTATTCAGGATCTTGTTCGAAGTGAGTTAGATATAGCATGTTTTATACAAAATTATGGTAGAAATTATGAATGTTCCCATAATTCTTTCTTTTAATTTAGAATCGTAAAAGGTCACCTAGCCAGTGGCTTTCAAACTTTTCTATCCATAACCTATAGCAAGAAATGAACTTGTGTGACATAGACCTGTACACACACACACACACACACACACACACACAAGCAACCACAACTGAAACAAAAGATTCACAAGCAGTACTCATTTTTTCTTCATGAGATGTATTTTAATTTCTATAACTTTGTTTAAAAAATGTTGGCTTTGCCTTCATATACTAATTTCAAGTCACAGTTCAGAAAACAATAATCTGGCCCAAACCATTTACTCTCTATATTGGAAGACCTAGATACAAAGAGAGCAGCAACACCCCCTCGCTCATACTAGATTCAAGTAACCCTGTCTTGAAATTGAGTGTGGTAGTTAACATACTGTCTTTATCCCCATCAACGGTCCTGTACAATAAGAAGAAACTACAGTTTGGTCAAAGAGGAAAAAATATGCCACATCGTTCTTGGAGCTGAGTTCAGGTGCTTCAGTGGGTAGACTCCCTAACCTCTCTAAGCCTTATTGTACTCATTGTCTATAGAGGGATTTAAACCCTCATCATAACAAGCCTTGCCATAGCCCTGGTAGGTGGTCATTGAGACAACAGGAATGAAATGCCTGACATAACTCCTGGCTCCTGTTCTTCTACTTTACTTATAAAAGAAGTCGATGAAGGAAAATAAAGCACAACAAATGATTAACAAAATACAAAATATTGTATTCTGACTCAATTGCCGGAATGTTAACTTTCTCTGTAATACCTGGTGTGGCAGAGTAGTATGATCACAGATTTGTTGACAGTTCTCCCATTGAGAATGTGGTCTGTTTCCCCTCTCTTTGCGTTCTGCCTGGAGTGGGGCTGTGTTGGGTAAGAAGGTGCTGCAGGCTGTGGAAGTGACGCAGTGCCAGCTCTAGCTCTAGTCTTTAAGTAGACTGATAGCTTTCACCTTGATCCCTTGGAGTACTGAGCCTTGTGAGACGTGCAATCACCCTGCTAAGGAACCATGTGGGGAGATTCTGGGACTACACAGAGAAAGAGAGAGGTTCAGCAGAGGCCCAGCCATCCAGTTATCCCCACTGAGGGACCAGGCATGTGGAGAGTTTCAAGGACTGTCTAGGTCAGCCCAGCCACCCTCCTCGCATCAGGCTGAACGTCACCTAGTTTGAACCCATTTGATGCTACGTGGAGTAGAGAATCACCTAGCCAACCCGTTGATCCACCTAATTATAAAATTTAGGAATATGATTGTTGTTTTAGGCTACCAAAAATTTGGGGTAGTTTTTTTAGTTTTTATTTTTTAAATGCAACAATAGATAACCAGAAACACTCAAGTTGCTGCAAATACTTCAAGTAAGCAGTTTCCTAGAGGCAGTATGGCATGATACACATTCTGGAGCAAGACTCACCTTGATTGACTCCTTGGGCTGGATACTTAATTGATTTATACCTCAGTGTCCTCATCTTTAAAATGGGGGTAATGGTTACACCCACCTTATACAATTACTTTGAGGATTAAAGTAACCTTTTAGGATTAAAGAAAGTCAATACTGGTACACAGAAAGTACTTAGAATAGGACCTTGCACATAGAAAACACTGTGCAATTATTACTATTCTAGAACAAAGAAATATATATTTGAACATTGACTTAGATTACAGCTCAGAGGATTGGGTTTTACTGCTGTAGTATTGTGAACAGGGCTTTGCTCTACATTCCAGGTCTCTTGAAATCTGACTTGCAAAATTAATTCAAATTGGCCTTAGGAATGAATATCCCCATGGGGCTTAAAAGAGATAAAGAATTGTAAACAAAGGGCAAAGAGACAGGACATTTGTCAGAGTGGCATTTAGTAGCAGGGCCACTGTTCTTTAACATTGTTATTAGTGGGGTGGACAAGAGGTTGAGTAGCACATTAATCATATTTGTGACATCAAATCATGTGGAAGACAGGGGAGAACAGGAATTATATCTCTCTATCAGGAGAGAGTAGGAAGTCGAGCTGGGAAAATGAAACCGTAAGATTAAGTGTAGTAAAGTTCAAGATACAGAATTAGAGCCACTGATATATCGATCCTTTACAAAAATAGATTTTGAAACATTTTAGTTGAACAAATATTTACTAAGAGTGCGTTACATGTCTAGTATTGTGCTAAAAAATGTCAGCTTCTAGCAACTCCTTCACAGGGCCTGTTCCCCCATGAAGACCTCATAGTCTCGTTGGCCATGCAATACTGAAGCAATAAAAATAATACAGGGTGGGGGGTGCAGACGACATACAGATGAGGGAGTGAATGTTTCTACTTAGGATGGTATGCACCACAAGGGATAGGTAGACAAAAAGTTTGAAAAACTAGAGAGAGAAATGGGAAATTGAGACTATATATATAAAGAGAAAGGAAATAAAAGACTGAAAGAGAATGAGATTTGGCTGTGCCCTTCTTGTTGTGAAGGACAAAAAAGAAAACAGGATGAGTTAGAAGCTGTTGTCAGAGAAAATAAGAACTAAAGACAGGTGTAGTGGCTCACATCTGTAATCCCAGCACTTAGGGAAACCGAGGCAGGCAAATCGCTTGAGGTCAGGAGTTTGACCATGCTGGCAAACATGGTGAAACCCTGTCTCTACTAAAAATACAAAAAAATTAGTCAGGTGTGATGGCAGGCAACTGTAGTCTCAGCTACTTGGGAGACTGAGGTGGGAGAATCACTTGAACCCTGGAGGCGGAGGTTGCAGTGAGCCAAGATCGTGTAATTGCACTCTAGCCTGGGTGACAAATTAAAACTCCATCTCAAAAAAAAAAAAAAAAAAGAAAGACAGACAGACGGAAAGAAAGAAAGAAAGAGAAAATAAAAACTAAAAATAAAGATATAATTGAAGAAAAGTGATTCATGACAAAGGCATTTTTGAACTTGGGAAATGCATTGCTATGTGTTTATATATTGATAAGTAATATGTATTAATACCATGGATATCCACACATACAGCATTTGCATAGCCTTTGGAAGTAATAGGATTTTATTATTTATTATTTTTTATTTTTTGGAGACAAAGTCTTGCTCTGTCACCCAGGCTGGAGTGCCATAATGCAACCTCAGCTCACTGCAATCTCCGCTTCCAGGGTTCAAGTGATTCTCCTGCCTCAGCCTCTCAAGTAGCTAGGGTATTACAAGTGCCCATCACCACACCTGGCTAATTTTTGTATTTTTAATAGAGATAGGGTTTCACCACGTTGGCCAGGCTGGTCTCAAACTCCTGACCTCAGATGATCCACCTGCCTCGACCTCCCAAAATGCTGGGATTATAGGCGTGAGCCACTGTGCCTGGCCTGATGTAATAGGATTTTAAGCCAAATGTATTAAAACTCTTCATTTGTTTATTTATTTCCTTTCAGTGAAGATGATACAGTGGAAGGACCACATGTCACTGTTCTTTCAGAGCTGACAGTTCAGCTGAGCAACAATCATTAATAAAATAATCATGTCAGCATACAGTCACAACGTTGTCACCTTACGAGGAGAAACCAAGGGGAGCTATGAGAGGGGTAACTGGAATCTGGTACTGAGAGCTTCTTAAAGGGATTCTTCCCTAATTCAGTGACTTTGTCTTGAGACTTGAAGAGTGGGTTCTGTAGGTAGGAAGAGGAGAGGTGGAAAAGGCTGTAAAACAGACGACTGCCTATTCAAAGGTCCTGTAGTCAGAGGATCTTACAAATCAGCGCTTGTGAAAAATAGAGGATTCACTGGAAAGGGTACTAGATTTCAATAAACACCACATAACCTTAGATGGAAGTGTTTTGGATTTACTCTAGCTTCAACAGAAACTCAGGGGTAATTAAGACTCCAGTGAAATCTTTTGGATTGTACAAACTTTGGATCTAGGAGAAACAACTAAAACAGGCTCTTCTATGTCCTCCACACATACCTCACCATACCCTGACAATGTCACTAGTTTCAGGGATAGTTTAGAGGTAGACTTTTAATTTGAAGTATTTGGCCTGGTTAAAATTGTGATCAACATAGTATTGTTATAGCTTTCAGCTGGAAAACCTGGTTCTAAACCCAGAGGGATTTTACACTGTCTTCCCAATGGCAAACCTGATTAATGCAATGAAAAACACAATACTTTGCTTTGGACTTGCAATTAAAAATGTTTATTAAAGTTCATGCTCTCCTGCTCTGTGATTATTTTCAGAGTTGATGTGAACAAATAATAAATGAATGCATTTGAATGATCTGAATACATAGAATTATGTTTCCCCGAATGCTCTTCTCCATAAATCGGGCATTGTTTCTTAGAAGGAAGATACTTTTGCTTTTGAATGGAGCACCAATATTTTTTTCTTCCAATTTCTGCAAGTTTGAAAAAGATAGGTTGCAAATTTCACTCCTTTTTCAGGACCCAGATGAAGTCTCTCCTGTAGGAAGCTTTTGTTGTTTCTCCAAATAACTCTGATCTGCCTGTTTTCTGATGTCTATCACTTTGTACCCCCTGATTTTAGCACTTTATCGTATCCCCTTAAAAACCCTCTTAGGTCCTTATAATTTTTTCATCCTGATCATATGCCAAACCATAATTTCTAGCACAGCAGCTAGCACTTGAAAAACTCTCAATATCTCTGTTGATGGACACATTGACTCTGTTGTTGCATCAGCTAGGGCTCTTAAGTTGCAGAAAACAGAATGTGACTCCTGTTAACTTGAGCCAGAACATAAATTATTGGAGGATTACAGGGGTTGCTCAGATAATGGGCAGGGAGGCTGAGGAATCAGGCTTGGGGGAGTTGGGAACCCACAGATAGGATTTAGCAGCAAAAATGACTTCGTGGTTTTATCCAATTGCAATCTCTACATGGAAACCATTCTTTTCTTCTGAACTTGTGTCCTGCTATTCAAGATTCAAAGTCACAGGAGAGAGAATCCAGCTGTCTGAATCTAGGTTCTGCTATTGACACATGGCTGCCCTGGAACAGACGAGTAGCCACAGGACTCCCTCAGCTTTCATGGGTAGCTTGGTTTGTTTTCCAGCCTGGTCTGTGCACGCTAAGCAAAGGTAATTTTCTGGAAGCAAAATCGCAGGGGCTATTAGAAAAACAGTTTCCCCCGTGGGTAGCCCCTTTACCCTCCAAAACCCAAACAAACAAAACAAACAGATATGTCTACTGCCGATGGAAAGAACTCCATAATTAATGAACTTGATTTTGAGTTTGTTTTGGCCTCTAACTTGCTGGTGAGCTTGGGTGTGTCACCCTCTCTGGTCCCCTCACTGTCTTGCTTATTAAACTTAATAACTTTGAGTTCTCTACCTCACCAGATGGTTGGGGGGACTGTAGCAGATAACGTATCTAAGAGTGTTTTGTAAATGAAAAGTGTCATATAAATGCAGAATACTCGTACAGGTTTTTGTGCAGGAGGTGTTTGATGAATGGAATTGAGAGGTTGACTTCTCTCTTGAGTGTTGAAGCTCCAGAAAAAATATAAAGGTGACTTTCTCTCATTTACATGAAGTATTCTAAAGATAATAATAATAATAATATTGTCTCACATTTACTGAGTATTCACTATGCATTGAACTCTCATTGAAGACTTCTTCTATGTCCTACTCACTTAATCCCTGCAAAAACCCTATTGTTAGTTAAATGCTATGAATAGTCTTACCATACAAATTGAGTACACTGAGGCTGGGCACAGCGGCTCACACCTGTAATTCCAGCACTTTGATAGGCTGAGGCAGGTGGATCTCCTGATGCCAGGAGTTCTAGACCAGACTGGCCAACATGGCAAAACCCCGTCTCTACTGAAATTTCGAAAATTAGCCAGGCATGGTAGTCCCAGCTGCTAGGGAGGTTGAGGCACAAGAATTGCTCAAACCTGGCAGGCAAAGGTTGCAGTGAGCTGAGATTGTGCCACTGCACTCCAGCCTGGGTGACAGAGCAAGACCCTGTCTCAAAAAAAGTAAACTGAGGCACGCTTGCCTCAAAAGTGTCTGTCATCAACATCTTTCTCTAGCTCTGTGTCCCATTGGTAATATTTAAATGTTAATTTTTGTTTTTTCACCATCTTAGAAGATTAATGAGGAAATGTTGGCATAATATTTAGCGTTCCTTGGAAGAAAGCTTCTGGTGAATACAATTATTGTTGTGCATTTTCATAATAATGAAATATCACACTATTTTTATATTCTTGTTCCCTTTAATTAATCTTTCCAGTCCTAGCTCACAATCAACTTATTTTCTAAAGCCAAAGACTTTGGAGTAGTTAACCTTTCTGTTTTCTCCTAATTTAAATACACACACACAGACACACAGACACACACACACACACACACATTTAATACACAAATATATATATATATAATTTCATTGATTCCAGTCTCAAGTATTTATCATTTTTGCTTTTGTTTTTCCCTGAGGGTCAGAGCTGTAGGGCTGAAAGATATTAAACCCTGTGTCAGAGAAGAGTGGTATCTCCCCTGGTGGACAGATGACCTGATCAGATTCGAATTTGGGGGAACAAAACAAGCAACCGTATGTTAAAACTTGAACTACTACTACAGAATTAATGTCTGTGTTTCTTACATCATAATGAGCCCTTCCTGTGTTAAGAGAAAAAGTAAAGGAAAGAGAAAGTGATCTAGAAAGAATTTCCCCTTGATATCTTGTCACTCACCCAAATGGCTGGTGATAATTGGACATTGGAGACATTTGTAAGATCAGACAGGATGTCACTTCCTTAAGAAGCTACATCTCTGACAATGCAGTGTCAGTCATTGTCTCCAGACACCGAAGCTCTATGCTTTGCTAATGTCAATGTGCTAAACCTCAATTATCAGAAAATACAGTGAGAAATTATAAAAGATGGGATAGAAGACTTCATCCAGGTAATGGAGTACAAGATATCTTATTTGTGATAAACGTAAATTTCCCTATTGGCAACATAAAGATAAAGATTTGATGGGGCAGGATTGAAGGCTTAGAAGACAAATAATGGATAAAAATATTTGGAAAAATGTCCACAGTCCTATAAAGGAGCTCTGATAATGTTGTTAACCAGAACAACATAATAGTCCTTCTGTCTGTACGGTCAGTCTTCCAAGTCTAAAAAGGCGCTTTCAAGTATCAAATATACATGTGCATATCCTGGCTTCACTCTTTTTACCAGCATTTACTAACTGCATTTTTATAGTAGTCTTCCCCAGTGGAGAACGTAATGTTTTACAGCAGAGATAGAGATAAGTTGACATGTGTATCTGTATTGTAATAGGAACAAAATAGTTATTCTACTAAATTCAATTAATATGTTTAAGGGGGAGCAGATATATATTTGGGGTTAGATAAACTACATTTACAATGTAATACAATTCCACAGAAATAACAGATTAAATGATCATTTTAGAAAATCAGGTCTAGTAAATGCCCTTTCCCTAAAATGTTTATTTCAAGTTGAATGAGTATACCATAGAGAATTGGAGTTTAGTCCAAGTTATTCATAGCAATATGTGAATACTTGTTTAAAACCAATATAGTAGAATAATTCAAAGGCTGTTCTATCCAGTGTAAGAATCCTAATCAATCTGGCAGAAAGCATCAACTACATATGCTAAGTGAGATATCTCCTTGGTATTTTGGGTGGATTAACCATGGGACATAGCAATGAGCCCACATGTGATTCCTGATTAGTGCTCAATAAGTGTTTGCAAAATGAAGGAAAACATAAACTCAGATATGCTGAAGCTACAATGTGCAAAGCATATCCCACGAATCAGTTCACTTAATCCTTTTAACAAACCTGTGCTGTAACTCAGGGGTCCTCAACCCCCGGTCCATAGACTGATACCGGCATTAGATTGTCACAGGAGTGCAAACGCTATTGTAGACTGCACATGCAAGGAATCTAGGTTGTGTGCTCCTGTGGGAACCTAATGTCTGATGATCTGAGGTGGAACAGTTTCACCCTGAAACCACACACTGCCGCCCACCAGTCTGTGGAAAAATTGCCTTCCATGAAACCGGTCCCTGGTGCCAAAAAGGTTGGGGACTATTGCTATAACTGATTATTCTTACACTAAGAATGAGTAGACTGAAAAGTTTAAGACTGAGAGGTTACACTCTCAATGGAAGGTAATAATATTGGGATTTGAACCCCAGCTCAATTCCTGTTTGGGGTGTTCATAGACCCCCTGGATCTTCTGTGAACCTCCCTGAAAACCTTTTTCTGATTTGATAGCTGTTCATCTTTCTAAGGGTGGTATTGATAGCTTTCATCAACTTTCCAAACAAGATGCATAACCTTGAATTTGAACCTCAGTTCAATTCCCTCTTTGGGGTGTTCATAGACCCCCTGGATCTTCTGTGAACCTCTCTGAAAACCTTTTACTGATTCTATAGCTGTTCATCTTTCTAAGGACAGTATTAATAGCTTTTTCATTGTCTTTTCAAATAGATCCATCACCACGACCCTTATGTTCCCTCAAATTTAAGAAGCTCATATACAATTGAAAAACTAAAATTTAGCCATAACAAAATAGAAAAACATAAACAGATAAACTGATAAAGTTCAACATAGATAATGTGTGATTATGTGTCTGGAATGAGGTAGAGTTTGAGATTGTGGGGACCCCCATGGGTAGGATGATTTTGGAGGGTTTCTCTTAGGAAGATGCATTTGAGATGGGTCATGTTGAAAGATATTGCTGTACATGTGTCATGGAACTGGGGACCAGACTTGTGTACCATGACTGAACTCTTCCTCCCTCCCCTCTCCCTTTATAGTAGCATTTGACAGCAAGGAAGAATTAATTACTGCACATTTCTCTCTGCCTAGAGCTGATTACCTGCAAGGCTGCTCCATGAACATTAGGCTGAGAACAGCAAGGAAAATGCCATTTGGAAGCATTCCACTCAGAACGGATGTCCAGCTGCTCATTTAGATCATGAACTGTTTGTCAATACTGACAATTAGTGGGCTAAAGATTGCATTGACCACATGAAAAGAATCAATATGTGCAGTACTTGTTAGTTATTTACCGCCGAGTGTATTAAAGCCCGTAGATTTCTTATAAATCCTTCAAAGCCATCCTGCTATGATCCTCTCGACAACACACATTGACACGTCAATAAATCCTTTTGACAAGGATGATCTGTGAAAATCAATACCAGTTTATCAGCTATTCCCATGTAGTTCCTTTTTTTTTTTTGGACAGGCCAGCAGAAGTTTAAGATCATTTTCCCAAAGCAAGGGAACCAACATGGTTTTTAGGTACAAAACTTGTAGCCAATGTATGCCTAGAAGCACTGACATTGATTAAAGTCCTTTGCTCAAAGAATCTTTGTAAAGCCTATGAGGGAAAGAAACCCACTCACTGATACGTAGTGATAACTGCAGCCCCTTTCAAGAGTGAAGTGTGGAGTCAAAGGTCTTAGTGTTTAGTAATTGTGCCTGCATCTGCCCAGTCTTTAACTCTTCTCTATCTTGAGAAGGTCGAGACTATACTAGCAGATTCTCACCCTCAGTCCTGGACAGCCTTTAGCATTGGCATTCTATACCTGTTTGTTGAACTGATTTGTTTACATTTTTTTTACTATATGAGCTTAATTAAACATTTATGTTAAGCAAAAATACCCACAATTGAAACTTAAATAAAAAAGTAGTGTATTAGGATAGTGATAGCTGCTATAACAAACGAACCTCACAATGTCAATATCTGTTATGTAGCATCTGGTCAATGTAGCTGTTTCTGGACAGTGAGTGATTTTCCTCTATATAATGATTCAGTGGCCCAGGCTCTTTCCAACTGTAGCTCTGCCATCTCCTAAGATTTAGGGGATCTTAGACTTGCAGCCTGAGGAACTAGAAAAAGATAGTAGAGATACATGCCCATGTTTAAAAATTCAGATCTAGAAATGACATATAACTCTTAGGCTTATATTCCTTTGGTAAGAACTTAAAACAGGGCTACAAAATTCTAAAGGGACTTTCAGAGTAGTTCCTTTAGAGGGGCAGCTATCTCTCAGTGACAATCCCATTCATGCAAGGGGACCACAGATTTTCGGTGGAGAGCTAGCCATAATTATACACCAGGACCCGCTATATGCTGCTGTGCTAATGCTTGTAATACAGGTATGCAAAACACACTGTTCTGATACTTCACAAAGTTTTCTAGCAAATGGGGAATACAGTCCGTCTGTCCCAAACTAGCTGAACTTGGGCAGGTTTTCTTTCTGTCACTAGTGTTTCTGGTAAGCACACTATAAAATGATAACCTTTATTTCTCTGGGCATCCATGGACCTCAGCTTTTGGTAGAAAAGTAAGCTGCTAAATCAAAACTGTCTGAAGTCTCTCCTTGAATGTTCTGTTAGCAGCAGCAGTTAAGCAGTTTTAAGGGATACTGAAAGATAAAGGGTTCATAATAATCTCATGTTTTCTCTTTAAAACATCCCCCCAAACACACAAAAACCTCAAAGGAGTCAACTGCACTAAACTTTCAGGCTCCCTAGTCTCCACTGGTCATTAATAAAATCTGCCTGAAGCTCTATTTGTCTCAGGGCATTTTTGCTATCTTCCTTCTTTCCGACTTGTAAGAAAGTCTCCACTGAACAGCCATGTCTGTGTCTTGCTGAAACTAATAAAATCATATCTATCACTCTCTTGGGGAGCTCTGTCTAGAGTTGCATTTGAGATCCAAAGACAACGAGAAGCTCCTCCTGGCATGTTGCTGTAATTAAAGATTCCAGAGTTTTCCAGAGGGTCATATCTGAGAGAGACGTCCACTATAAGATTATTGAGTTTTCTGCTTTCCTTTCCTTTTTTTTTTTCCTTTCTTTTTTTCTGTTTTAATGATTCTACACACTATATTGAGTGTGTAAAGGTGTATATTCTCTCATACTTTTTTTTTCCTAGCATAGAAGCTCCTTTGACATACGAAATTGGGAAAAGAAAGAAATTCTTTGGGGAAAGCCTACCTTCACCTGTTGTACCTTCTCCTTATTTAAATATTTAAATTCTGATGGTAAATTCCCCATTGGTAAGAGATACACTTCCTAAGTACTCTTTAGTTTTTTGCCCTGTTTAGAAATCTTTGACAATTTCTCATGTGCCAAGACTGGAAAATGAATGAATATTTGGAAGGATAGACTCAAACCAAGACTGGGTTTAGGGGTAGAGAAAGTTGATCTTTTGTGTCTTATCTTTTAGCCATTACAGCTTCTCCATATACAGTGTTTAAAGGGTACACCAGGGCAGGGAGGGCTTGTGTTTCTCCAAAACTGACTTGGCTATGAGAATCAGAGTGAAAGATCTGGTGGGTTTTCTGCAGTATAGCAAATGAAATAGCTCATTAGCTATAAGCAGCCACTAATCTTTTGTGATTCACCAACAGCTACTATTCCTCAGGGAAATTTATGCCAGGCAAGGCTGGAATAGTAAGAGAGTGAGAAGAAAGGGGACATGTAAAACAAGGAAAGACTGAGTGAAAACATGCTTCACAGCCTTACAGAAAATACAGTTCTGTTTCTCACACACACAGGTTTTTCATTGTATTCCATCCTTGTTTATAGGCTATTTTAAGCCTCCAGCATTATTCCTGGTTAGAAGAATGACTTTGGTTATTATCCATGATTAATTAAGGCCATATGGCTCTTGAAATATTCTACTTATGAATATAAAAATAGTTACAATAAGATCATTACTGTTAACATCTTTCAAGTCATGATCACATTCAGTTCTAACCCTGTGAAGCATACAAGGCAGGAATTTACAACCCATTCTCCAGATGAGATGGCGATGAAATTATACATATAATTTAGGATTGGCTTTCAGAGGCAATAACTTGAAACAGAGCCACAACCACATGTAAGAGGGACTTGTCAGTGTAGTCCCGGGATGGGACTGATCAGGTCCAAAAATCAGTTTTCTTGGTTCCAAAACTAGCTTTTTCTGTTAAGGAGATCGGAAACGCAAAAATACTAATAATAAGTAACATTTATATAGCATTTTTCTAAGTACTTTTTGTGTATTATCTCACTCGATTTTCCAAACAATGCTGAGATAGGCTGTGTTATTAGCACTATTGTGTAGATAAGAAAATGAGAATAAGAAGAGGTGAAGTAGCTTGCCCTCAGTGACACAGCTGGGAAGATGAGGAGCTGGGAATACAACCCAGGCAGTCTGTCCACAGAGCTTACTCCTGAGTTCCATGCAACATTTCCTCTCAACACTAAACAGCCATACATCCCAATATATGGGGAAGATTCTTGAAGGTGTCCCATGACTTTGAAGATCTGGAATTCAGATTAGAAACATTTTGGCCTTCCTTTCTGAGTCCTGAAGGAACTCCTGTAAAAGTAATTTTTCAGATATGTGGAAAAAAATTGCCCACAAAGCAGCTCCTCTGCAACTGCCTCCTCACTTAATGACAGGGCTCCTTCTACCTGCAGCTTCACTGCTTGCCAGTGTCCATTTGTCCCTTTCAGTGCACTGGACTCAGACCAACCCCATGGGCATTTATTGGTAACATTCATCCTCTGTGTGCTGAGTGCCCACCATGAGCCAGTGACTGAGCTGGATCTCTGGAGAACACAAAGAAAGATACACCCCACTCTTCATTCTTAAGAAAATCAGAGTTTCATGGGGAAAGAAAGCAGTGTAATCAGGTAATTACAAGATCCACAGTAAGTGCTAGAACAGAGGTATATGCAATGCTCTCTGTGCGGAGTCAAAGAAGGTAGAGTATTAATTGGCTGCTCAGGAACTGCAATCAGCTAGATGTGGGTTCAAGTCATGGCCATCAGTTGGTACCTGGGAGATGTTAGGAAACTTACTTTCCTTCACTGTTACTCAGTTTCATATCCAAGCACAGGAAGATGCTAATTGCGTTTCCCTGGGAGGAAATATGGTGAAAATTACATGACAGATCTCCATATGAAACCAATCACATAGTAAGTGTTTGGTAAAGGTAATGATAGCAGTGATAACCATCCTGACAGCTTCATGGAGGCTGCGACACTTCAGGACAGCCTATTGTTGTCAATCAGAGAAGAGAGGGTGCCTGAGAGCAGAGAGAAGAAAATTCTCATGCCAGAAATCAGCATGTGCAAAGCCACAGGATAATTTCTCCCCATGGCACAGTCCTGAGAATACTGTCAGGCAATAGGCTCCACCTGCCTTTTCTCTCTGCAGGTTTTTCCTACTCTAGTTGATTCTACATGCAGTCAGAGGAATCATCTTTTGTCACTGTAATTGCTATCCTGGCATTTTCCCTCCTGAGAACAAGGTAGTGGTTCCCAATTGCCTCTTGAATCAGCTGGAATCAAATTGATCACAGGCTTCAAGCCTTCCCTCATACCCAGCAGCCTCACCTCATCTCTCATCTCTCGCCATACCCTGGATTTTCTCTCCATTCCAATCAAGAAAGTGGGCCATGAGCCTGTGCATTATTATCCACCCCTTCCTCCCCAGGGGACACTAGACCCCCTGAATAACCATTTGACAACATTTCTAAAGTGGGGGTGTGTGCTGTGATTTTAAAGTGATAAATGTGTTGAAGCCTATTGGGTAGAATTTATCTGTTCATAAACCAACGACTTTGGCCCAGACAAATACTTGCTGATAAAGAAATGAGTTTGTTGACTTACCCAGCATTTAAAAATATTTGAAGTTGGGCCAGGCACGGTGGCTCACGCCTGTAATCCCAGCACTTTGGGAGGCTGAGGCAGGTGGACCACGAGGTTGGGAGATTGAGACCATCCTGGCTAACACGGTGAAACCCCGTCTCTACTAAAAATAAAAAAAATTTAGCCAGGCATGGTGGCGGGTGCCTGTAGTCCCAGCTACTGGGGAGGCCGAGGCAGTAGAATGGCATGAACCCAGAAGGTGGAGCCTGCAGTGAGCCGAGATCGCACCACTGCACTCCAGCTTGGGCGAGAGAGCGAGACTCCATCTCTAAATAAATAAATAAATAAATAAATTTGAAGTCCACATTATGGACCGAATGCTTTCATCCCCTCCAAATTCATAGGTTGATGTCCCAATCCCTAATGTGAATGGTACTTGAAGTTGGGGCCTCTGGGAGGTAATTAGGGTTAGATAACATGAGAGTGGGGCCTTCATGATAGAATTAGTCTCTTTAGAAGAAGAGACGCCAGAGCTCTCTCTACACTTCTCTCTCTCTCCATCTCCCTCTCTCTCCTTTCTCTTCCTCTCTCTCTCTTTCCCTCTGTCTCCATCTCTTCTCCCTCCTCTCTCTCTGCACTATGAATACACAGAGAGAAGGTGGATGTCTACAAGCCAGGAAGAGAGCCCTCACTGGAACCTAACCACGCTGGCACCCTAATTTTGGATTTCCAGCGTCCAGAACTATGAGAAATAAATTTCTTTTGCTTAAGGCAGAATACTACCCAGTCTATTGCACTTTGTTATGGTGGCCAAAGGGGACATTTATTCAACTTTATAGCTTTTAACCAAAAACAAAAAGAAAAAAAAAAGAGAAAACAGCAAATAAATAATTAAACCTAGCAAATACCTAGCTCTCCTCCCAAATGGCAACAGTTGCCTCAAGCTGAATAGAAGCTGCCCTTTTTCCACTGAAAGCTCCAGTTTGCCACAGTCCTCACCAATTCCTGTTGCCTCTCTCTGCTTAGCTGTGTCTGTGTATTGCCTGAAAGACATGTGTAGTCATTTGAGATTTACATTCTGCTTTAGAGTCACCCTTTCTTGGGAACAAAACTTCATTGAAGACCAACCATTGCTGTGTTGCACAAATCAAACACAATAAAGTAGCATATATGTATTTATAATCAAACAAAATTATGTCAACAGTAAGATACAGGGGACAATTTAAAAAAGTTAATTTCCCCTTAATTGTCATTTTGCATCTCGTTTGCCGCTAGGCAGAGGCCCTTCCTAATTTTATTTCTGTGTTTTTCTCTCTGTTTTACCCCTTCTTTCTTTCTATGTATTAATATATATGTGTATATGTAATATAAACACAAAATCTAATTGTATAAAAATATGTATCTAGCCAGGAGTCCCAGCTACTTGGGAGGCTGAGCCCATGAGTTTGAGGTTGCAGTGAGTCATGATTGTGCGTGCCACTGCACTCCAGCCTGGGACATAGAGTGAGACTCTCTCTTAAAGAAAAAAAGTATTTTTTCAATTTACACATTGACATGGATCAATTAAAAAAACTTTCTCTAAACTGTCTTCAGGATGCAATCAATAATTATATTCTAAGAGTACTCAATCAAGTGATGAAATAAAATTACAGGCTTCAGGAATCTGTTTGATTCTTTCAGTAACATCAACAAATCTTAAAGATAAAAGCCTGTAGGCCCATTATTCTTAAAAGCTGGCTGATTTGAAAGCTATTTCAGTCCCATATAAGTTATATATTTTTAAAAAGTAAAATAACAACAATAAGCATTACTTAAGGAATTCCTCTGTGCTTGACATTGTGCTAAGTTGTTCTCTTCATCTTATGAACAAAACTAAAATAAGTACGACTATTTCCATTGTACAGATGAGAAAACCAAGACACACTGAGATTAAGCAACAATAAAAATAAAGCACAGAATTGTAACTCAGATTTTTCCCACTAGTCCAATTCTTATTCCATTTTTGTTATATTTCTCATGATATATGGTTGAAAAATTGTTGGTGATATGTGAAGCTGCAATAAATGCATTTTTTTCTCATCAATTGTTAGCAATTTGGTGAGTGCACAGGCTTAATAAAATTTGTGCTGCTTTGATTTAATTTTAAAATAAGAACAAACTCTGCCCTGTGGTCAAGTCTTCCTTTATAAATTGAACTCTGGACCATTTTTCTTAAATGATATAAATTTATACTTGTTTTTCTCCAATTCCCAAGCAAATACTCCTACAAAGTTTTTATGAAGTTGCAACTCTCATAAGAAGTCAGCATCCTTCTAATTTCTTAACAGCATCAATGTTTTCTGTCTGATTCCCCAAAAACTGATGACTTCAGTGATTTGAGTCAATGACTTGATATAGGCTTGAAGACTTTTAAACTGAAAAAAAATGGTAGGAGATGAGTTAACGGTAAAAGAAACCAACATACTAGGGTCTGTGAGTTCTGCATCTAAATTGAGTGATATTTGCCCAATGCACAAATAAGCTATGCTATCCTTAATGTAGTCCAACAGGGAGGGTCCTTACAGGAGAATATTACTGCATCAAACAATCTCCCTAGGATGCTAACTCTGTAGCCTTTCTTCTAAGCCATCAGTTACAAAACGCTCTCAAGAGACAGTGGTCAAGGGGTCTCTGGCTCCAATGACGGCCCCCTGAGTGTCCTGAGGTTCAGCTTGAATCTCAGGGAAGACACAAGGGTGGGTCCTATTTCACACTCTTCCAGCCTAGAGGATTTTTCTCTTAAAACCTTGGTCTGAAATTAGTGATCCTGGTCATCAGGAGCTAATACGAGCCCTTAGAGCCTCTCACATAAACTCCACAGTTGGCGTCCCAAGTCTGCCTCAGTTCCATTGGCCCCCATGATTCAATTATCTCCCGCTGGGGCCCTCCCACAACACGTGGGAATTATGGGAGCTACAATTCAAGATGAGATTTGGGTAGGGACACAGTCAAACCGTATCAGCCACATAGGCCTGTGGAGGAGTAAGTAAGAGAATCCACATACAGCACTTAGCATTTAGCTCTGGTTCTCTTCTAGTGTTTCTTTTAATCCCTTTTGTGTCTCTTCAAACAGACCTAACTTGTTTCCTGAAAGGTGAACATGAGAGTCAGCAATGAGATGCAGCTCTCTGGCAAGATGTTCTGATGGGACCTGGGCCCCAGCCCCATCCATAGGAGCTCTTCCCCAGGAAGGAGCACACCCACATCCTCACTCCAGCCTGCAGTTTTTGGCCTCTTTTTCTGGGATTGCATTTGCTGGCAGATGTTGTTCATTCATATGAGGAACAGGGAAAGGAAATAATAGCTGTTGAACAACAAAGGACCAATAGACATTCAGTAGTGACTGCTGCCCCTGAGGTGGGGTGGGTTTTGTTAGAAGAGTCTAGGAGGGATGGAGCCTGCAAAGTCATTTGTCTCAGTTCACTTTCACCACAAAGAGGATGGGCCTGCACTCACCATGGAGATGGGGCGGGTTGGCGATGGGGATGGGTGGGGCCAATGCTTACTGACACTTGGAGATCTTCCCTGCAAACCATTTGGCTAATTCACCTGTGCAAGGCTATCAAGTGAATAACTTTGACAAATGGAAACCACAGCCTCCAGAGTAAGCACACTTTGGAAAGAGAGCTAAAACTCAGGTTTTCCTTTGGGGAATCCTCAGGAGTTAGAGGATCCTGGAATTCCATGGGCGCTTTCAAATGATAACTAAAGGTAGAGATGGGACAGTCCATTAAAAAATGATTCACCAGTTTGCCTCTTTCCTGAAAGCACCTTTCCAAGCTCATTGGCTTTTCTCCAGGTGTGGGTGGGTGGGGCTGAAGCATATATTTATTCTTCCTTTTAAATAGTCTATTATTTTTGGAAAGACTATAAAACACTGAAATTTTTGGTAGATGCATCCAGTTTTATAATTCGATTTCATAGGAAGAGTGATGAACATTATTATGCTGCATTCTTGAATAATCTAATCATTAGGTCTGTGTGGTTAAATGAAGGAAAATCATTGGATGATAGTGAATCAGTACTTCGGGGAGATGGGTGACTTAGTGACTTGTTCCCCAAAGTGTTTTCCTAAGAAAATATCGATAGTATGAGTCTGCTTTCCCTCTTTCTTATATTTCTTATCCCTTCAGTTTCCTTCTCCTCTGGATGTAAGTGGTCCTATTATACTTCCAGTTTCATTTATTCATTCAGCAAGTTTTTTTTGAGTCTCACTGTGTACCACACCCTCTGATGGAGGTGGAAATGCATAAGTAAATAAACTAAAGCAAATTTCTTCGATCCCTGCCCTAACAAAGTGCAGTCTAATGCAGGCTACAGATAATTAAACAATAATTGCAACACAATGAGAAAAGTGCTGTGGTTCATGAAGCCCAGGGGCTTAAGAGCTTACGGGATGGGCTTCTATCTAAACCAAACAGAATTGAAGAGGGGTTGGACGGAGCCCCAGGCAGAGGGGGTGGGAAAATTCCTGAAATGTGCAAAGACTTGGGTGGAAAAACAGCACTGCCCAAGGCAAGTTTGCCAACCCTAGATGGGGAGCTTTGACTTCATCCTCAGGGTCATGCATCCAAAGTATGAGGACAGTGTCCCACAGGGAGTGAGAAGATCAGATTTATATTTTAGAAACGCCTTCTATTCCTCTCTATCCAGTTCATTTTTTTTCATGACTCCCTATCACCCACAACTACTTAGGCACAATCTTCATCTTTGACTTCCTTTCAGGGTCACTGTGCAGAGAAGAATGACAAACTGTCAAGGGATAATTGTTTATAAAAGGTAAATTAACAAATCTTCTAAAATGAACACATGTCAAAGATTTTTTAACCCAGTAACTAATGAAGGAACTGGTAAGATGTAACAAGCAATTGAAAGGAGAATTCAAAGGACCCCAGGTTTATATGCGCTAAAAGAATGGTGAAATAGGTTTATAAACAGATGCAGAGACTGGTCTGTTCACAGGGCAATAATCAACTCCATACAAATAACACATGTCTACACACAAGAATTATTTACATTATTATCAGTTTTATAGAGTTGCTGAATAGCTCAAAGACAATATATGGTGGAGATAACCCAGATGGACAGGACAACCTTGAATCTTTTTTTCCCATTTCAAAAGCTTTTCACATTTTTTTCCTGATAGTAAGGTAAAGAAATATGTGTCTTGGGTTCTGGAAATCTATATTTGTTTCCCGGCTCTGCCACTCTTGTTTGAGCTTTCCCATCCTGGACCTCAGTCTTTTCCTTTTTATCTACTCATATACTGGGCCTCAGTGTATAACACCATTTGAACAAAGCAACCTGTTGAAAAAATAACTTACACGATATGTAGGGTTGCCAGGCTTCCCAAATAAAAACAAGAGATGCCTGGGGAAATTGGAATTTCAGATAAATATCAAATACTTGT
This sequence comes from Theropithecus gelada, assembly GCF_003255815.1. Taxonomy (NCBI): domain Eukaryota; kingdom Metazoa; phylum Chordata; class Mammalia; order Primates; family Cercopithecidae; genus Theropithecus; species Theropithecus gelada. The sequence goes on along the minus strand of NC_037672.1, from coordinate 15,713,263 downwards.
TTTAGTATGTCAAAAATATTGCATCGGACATACATATACTGGAAAAGTATTATACTTTTTTTGTGAAATTCCAACTTAACTGAGCATCCTGTATTTTATCTGGTAAGCCCTAACTATATGCCAAGTGTTAAGCAAAAGGTGTAGCTGTGTATTACAAGAATACGTAAAGGTCAATTCGAGAGGACTCAGGAACCCTGAGACTGCACTTCCCATGCTTTTGCCTTTGTTGTTGTTCAGTCATAAATCCTCTATAGATGTGAGGGGAGAAATCAAGTTCAATACCAAACTGGGGCAGAGATTACAGGTTGGCAGGAACCTAAGTTCCTGAAGGAAAGGAAAGGACAGGGCAAGAGCCAGTGGAGAGAATCCTTTCCTTCTCTTTGCTTCCTGTTCAATGTTCGCAGGTGATAGGCTCTGACAAGTATTTGTTACTGGCAGAGGAAACTGAGCATGGGGCTTATAGCCCATGAGTGACTCCTCTGGCCCTAGAAAATAGTTCCATCTCTAAGTGGGTTACCTACTATGTGTCTGTTTGAGGCCAGCTGGTGCCTTAGGCACCATGTTCAGTGTTTGGGGGTTCACAGCACACTGTGAGTTGGGAAAACTTCCTTCTGGTTCCTCCAGACTTTTATGGGATTACATCATTCATATTGGAGAGCTTTGCATTTTCTTTTTTTCTTAACTGTGTAGATGGCTGACAGATGAAAACCCCAGTCATGCTGAATAAGCACTGCTGAATCTCTGTCACTTGATCTGAGGTGACTGAAAATTACAGAGTCCAGCTTTCTAGGCCAGAGCCAAAGGAAGAAAAGTTGTAGCAAGTCTTCCATATTGTAGGGAGGCGAACTGAACATTTCAGGGGCAAATTCTGTTCTTACAGAGAAGACCAAGTAGAGAAAGGTCCACTGGTTTATTGGCCTTTAGCTGTGTGTGGGCGGAGGGAGGTGAGCGGCATTTACAGCTTTAGCACAGGTGGCCTGTCTACCAAGACTTCCTGGGAGGTGGCAATTACTAATGAGGAAAGTGCTTATCAAATTACAAAGTAGATCACAATGAATTTTGTTGGTGTGTTTCCATGTATTTATTTTTTCTCCTATTTCCTGGAAGAATGGAAATTCTTCTCTCTCCTGGGTTCTCAGGGTCCTATTGCTTCTTTCCAACATCGTAAGTCATGTCCTCAGCTTTAGGCTTTCTCCAAGATGGACTTGATCCCATAGCTATCCAGTTGTGTGACCTGGAGCAAGTTACTTGAACTCTCTTCCTTCCCTATAACATGACAGACAGCTGGGAACTACTTCATATAATAATATTCACAATGCAGAGAAAGGACCCGTGGAAAGACCTCAAAAAGTCATTATGAGGGTCATATAGATTGAGGAATATTCATTTATATAAGCACACTGAATTCTCACAATAACCCTGTAAACTAAGTAGCATCATTAATCCCATTTTTCAGCTAAGGAAACCAAAGCACAATTAAATAAAATAATTTGTCTAAGATTCTGCAGCTTTTTTTTTTCTCCCCCTGAGACGGAGTCTTGCTCTGTCACCCAGGATGGAGTGCAGTGGCACGATCTCAGCTCACTGCAACCTCTGCCTTCCGGGTTCAAGTGATTCTCCTGCCTCAGCCACCCAAGTAGCTGGAACTACAGGTGCATGCCACCATGCCCGGCTAATTTTTGTATTTTTAGCAGAGACAGGGTTTCACCATGTTGGCCAGGCTGGTCTCGAACTCCTGACCTTGTGATCCACCCACCTCGGCCTCCCAAAGTGCTGGGATTACAGGGGTGAGCCACCATGCCCAGCCTAGATTATACAGCTCTCAAGTGGTGATGGTCATAGGTGAGCAGGCAGTCTGGCTCATGGGATAAAGTTATTAACCATGAAGGTCAGAGCCTCTCTAATAAATGTTAGCTATTATTATTATTATTCCTAACTATTCTAGAGAACACTAGGACCCAAGAGAATGTAGCAACTATTCAGTTCTTTAGTCATACTAATTTGGGAATACTTAAAATGTCTCAATATATTAAAGTATTTGAGAAGTCAGATAGTAGACATCATTTATTTTTTTAAGTAGACTTTTTACTTTAGAATACTTTTAGATTTACATAAGAATTGTAATGACAGTAGAGAGAATTCTCATGTACTCTGTGTCCATTTTCCCCAGCTGTCAAGATCTTAGTATGATAGGTTTGTCAAAACTAATGAACCAATATTAATACATTACAGTTGACCCTTGAACAATGGGTTTGAACTGCATGGGTTTACTTATACCTGCATTTTGTCAGCCAAAGGCAGATCAAAAATACAGCATGTGGGAGATGAAAAGCCCTCATACAGGGCGGGCTGACCTTTTTGTCTGTGTGGTTCCTCAGGGTTGACTGCAGGACTTGAGGATTTTCGTCTATGCAGGGGTCCTGAAACCAATTCTCTGCATATACCAAGGAACCACTTATTATCAGCTAAACTCCACCCTTTATTCAGATTTCTTCAGTTTTTACCTAATCTTTGCAGGCTTCCCTGCAGAATACCATGTCGCATTTGGTCATCATGTCTCCATAGGGTCTTTTTGCTTGGAACAATTTCTCAGACTTTTCTTATGTTTGTTAACCATGAATGTTTTAAGAAGTGCTGGTCAGGTATTTGGCAGAATGCCCCTCCATTTGGGTGTGTCTGCTGTTCTTTTCATGATTAGACAGGGGTGATGGGTTTTGGGGATGAAGACTACCAAAGTACAGTGCCATTCTCATCACATCCTATGAAAGGCACATGTTACCAGCATGGCTTATTAGTGACGATGTTAAGCTTGATCACTGGCTGACGTAGTATTCGTCAGGATTCTCCACCACACGATTACTCTTTTTCCTTCTTTCCTTACCATAGTCTCTGGAAGGAAGTCAGTAAGCCCAAGACCAAACTTAAGGGGTAGGGAGGCTCCATCTCCTTGCAAGGGGGGTGTCTACATAAATCACTTGTGGTTCTTTTGCATGGGAAATTTGTCTCATCTCTTCCATTTATTTATTCAACCATGTGTGTATATCAGCATGGATTCATGGATGTCTGTATTGTACATTGAGTTAGAATCCAGTGCTATGTTAATTATCTTGTCATTCAAATTGTTCCACTTTTGGTCACTCATTGCTACTGAGGTGTTGTTGCTTTCAGGCTCTTTCAGCAGTGAGAGTTTAGAAATATATGTGTGTATACTAATGCCATTTAATGTCTTGTTTTATTTTGTTTGAGACAGAGTGCTCACTTTGTTTCCCAGGCTGGAGTGCAGTGGCACCATCTTGGCTCACTGCAACCTTCATCTCTTGGGCCCAAGCAATCCTCCCACCTTAACCTCCCCAGTAGCTAGGACCACACAACGCCACCACAACAGCTAATTTGTTATTTTTTTAGAGATGGGATTTCACCATGTTGCCCAGGCTGGTCTCAAACTCCCATCTCAAGAGATCTGCCCACCTCGGCCTCCCACAGTGCCGGGATTATAGGCGTGAACCACCGTGCCCGGCTCATTTAATGTTTATAAGCAAATGTTTCCCAAATTTCTTTGACTTCAGGGACCTCCTTCCCTCTCAATACCCCAAACATTGCTTAACACACCTCAGAAGGTTAATATTCCATGGGATCCAATTTGCTAAGTGGGACTATAGCAATAGCATTTGTCTATCTTAATTTTAACAATAGAAAGTATTAGTAACAGTAGCTACAATTATAATAGGTACCATTTAGCAAGTATTTATTATGTACTGGTCCTACAGGTTAGGGTGGTGGGAGAGACCCCTGAGTCCTCATTCTCAAGGGATTCAGAGTCTAGTGAAAGGCAAACAAATTACAGATCAATGTCATAAGTGATTTGCTGGAGATAAAGGCCTCCATTCATGGTATTATTCATGCCTGAATAACAGCCTGTCTTTCTGCCTTCCCCTTGCCTCTCTCTGGTACATCATCCAAGGTGAGCTACAGTGAACCACCTCAAACGCTGTTAAGAAAGTATCTCTCTCCTTTCGAAACCCTTTAAGGGTTTCCTGTTGACCTCAAGATAAAGTCCAGCAGGGCTAGGACTAGAGGGAGACCAGCAAGACACCTCAGGACAAATGTTAGGAAGTGCTCGCTCAGGTGCAACCTTGTACTTGCACGTCCCTGGCAGTGAGCGCGTCCTTAGATTGTGCCCAGATTTCTTTTGGTCACTTACAAGGCCTTTTATGATTGGGTCTCTGTAATGTGGACTCTTTAACTGCCCCTCCACCACAGGCTCCCTCTCTGCAGCGACATCCGATATGTTTCTCTTCCTCAGGCTGTCTCTTCACAGCAAGATCCAGGTGTTTCTGGAAGAATCTTCTCCTCTTCCTCTGACCAATTCCTACCCTTTCTGCAGGTCTTGGGTAAAGGTTATGTCCTCTGGGAAGAGTTCCCTGGCCTCATCTCAGGCTTTCCATCGAGATCCTATTTTCAAGCATGTCTCCCCCTAGCGCCCTCTACTGGCGTAGAGAGGCACTGATTCTATTGATCGTCTTTTTTACTTGGTTGTCTTTCCCGTCTGGATTTTAGCTCACTGTTTAATTTCCACTGCCTGGCACGTGGCCATGAGTGCTCAATACTGTCAGGCTGAGTAAGTGAACACATGATTGTATGTGGGAATGAACTCAGACTGAACATCAGGAAAGGCTTCCAGGAGCAGGTGATGCTTAAGTGAAATCAAAAAGATGAAGCTTCGGTAAGGCTGAGAACTTTAATAATAGTTTGAACCCCATCCAAAATTGTCATTTATGTAAACAACAAATGATTGAGTATTCATAAGGGTCAACCTAATAATAGGTAACATCATTGAATACTTAGTGTTTTATGCTCTTTAAATGTATCAATTCATTACTGATGCTATTAACCCCATGGGATAAATGCTTTATTATTTACATTTGAAAAATGAAGGAATTGAGGCACAGAGAAGATGAGTAACAGACCCAAAGTCACAGAGCTCAATAACAAGCCAGGGCTCCGACCCAGGTCATCCACTTTGGAACTCAGAACCTTTGGCCTGTATCATGAAAGCAAGGACAGGGAAGGTATAAGAAGATGAGATGTGCATTTTTCATAGAGATCTGTTGCACAGATTGAAGGTACAGTGATAGCTTAGGAGGAGCTGCAGTCATCTTGAGGTGGTCATCCTAATATCATTACATGGTTTCTTTTTTCTTTTTCTTTCTTTTTTTTTTTTTTTTTGAGACGGAGTCTCGCTCTGTCACCCAGGCTGGAGTGCAGTGGTACAATCTCAGCTCACTGCAAGCTCTGCCTCCTGGGTTCATGCCATTCTCCTGCCTCAGCCTCCAAAGTAGCTGGGACTACAGGTGTCCACCACCACACCCGGCTAATTTTTTGTATTTTTAGTAGAGACAGGGTTTCACCGTGTTAGCCAGGATGGTCTCGATCTCCCGACCTGGTGATCCACCCGCCTTGGCCTCCCAAAGTGCTGGGATTATAGGCGTGAGCCCCTGTGCCCAGCCTCATTACATGGTTTCTTTTAGCTACCTGTTCCCTTAGCCAAGATAACCCCTGACTTCCACCTCCTGTCAACTAAGGCACCTTCAGGATATAGAATATAGCCTGGCATTTTAGCGGGTGTAAGTCAAATCATCTCAGCTCTGTCCCAGGGTGTCAGCCTCACAGCTGCCTAACCCATATATTTGAGCTGTTTGCTGTGGGCTTCAAGGTCATTAGTAAGCTCCAAGAAGGCCCTGTTCTGATAAGACAGAGCACTGCTGTCCCCTTTGGGCATGGCCCTTCCCCTGGAAGGATGCAACTGGATTTTGGATATGTAATAGTAACTGAAAGAGGCAGTATGGCTTAATGACCTTTAACTGGTAAATCTAAGACATTACTGAGAGTGGTAGGAAAGGAGCTGCAGGTCCCAGATACGTGCTTTAATTGCACTAATAACCCCATGCAGTTTTCCAAGGCCTCAGTTTCAATATCTATAAAATGGGGATAGCGCCTGCCTATCTCATTACATTCTGGTCCCTCTTAACTTTCATGTTCACATATGATTCTTACCACATCATGGTTCAGATTGATGTTCTATACAGCTGTGCTCCTAAAACATTTTGAGTTTTTTATTTCCGACCCCAATGAGGGACTTAGACTGCAAGGAGAGGTTACAAAGCCCTTGGTAATAATTGGTGAAATATTTACATGACGGATTTAGATTTATTCAGGTGATTTTATTCCTGAACATTTTATTCCTGAACACTGCTTTCTGTATGCATAAATGGCTGCTTAAAAGACAAAAAACCCTTTAACATGAGAAAAAAGCACATCTTGGGTAAAGACCTGCATGATTAAAAATAAGAAGCTTGAAATGGCAACCTGGGAGCTGATGGTTTGATGGTTTGGGCTTCAGATGGAATTCCACCTATGGAACCCTCCAAACCTTTGAGTATAATTAAGCACAAAATACCACCTGAAGGAACACTGGAAATTCGACATAAACCCACAGAAGCCAGAAAATTCAGGTCACCAGCCTCATTCTGCCCTGGTTAGAGGGTGCTTTGATGCCGTTCTCTCCCTGGGGGTCAGGAGCTGCATGTAATCTCCTAAACCATAAGGACCAGAAAAAAGGGCACAAAAGCTTGAATTAAAGGCAACACGTATGCCAATTTTCAGCTGCTTCCCTTTTGTCAGCCGAAGGAAGCCTGTAGATTCTATTTAGCACACTTAGAAATGAAGTTTCCTGATTTGGAAAATCAAACATTTAAGCTGTACAAAGAAAATAGTCACCTTCAACCTCTACTGATATAACCTGAAATCCTGTACAATGTACTCCAACCAAGGGGGGCCATTTCTTTGGGCCCCTGCTCCTTTTCTTTAGGGTTTGAAGAGGGCTTGGGATTGTTGAACTTGCTCAACATCACACAGCAAGAATGGAGCAGAGCTGGGATTTGAACCCCCAAAGTGATGTTTATTTCTACAACAGTATGCTGAAAACACTTTCAAATGTGCCTTTATAAAATGTGTCATGATGTTCCTTCCTCCTTCCTCTTGGTAAACTTCCTGTAAGAATTTTCATGATTCCTGCCTATAAGTCACTGAGCAAAAAGGACTGTTTAACTGCAGAGAGGAGCCGAGGAGAGGCCAGGGACATGGATAACTGGGAGGAATGGCAGCTTTTCACATTTATCTGCCCAGATTGGCAGGGTAATGTCTCTGGGCTCTGTGCTCTCCCCATAATCATGATGCATCTTTTGAAAAGAAAGAGAAGTTGTTCAGAAGGAGCAATTAGATCATTGGTTGTGGAGGGGAGGACTAAGCAGACAGCAACAGGTTTCAACTCCGTGACACTTTCATCTACATCAGAAGGTGAAATAGGTCTTAAAAAACTATTCTGTGTGATGCAATTACATGGTGAGAGAAATAAAATCTCATGGCTGAGACTGAAGTCAGATCAAATTTAAAGCACGGGTAATTAAAGAGACAAATCAGTATCTATCTTATAGGCTTGTCATGAGGATTAAATATTTGTAAAACACTTTAAACACAGTCTGGCACACAGTAAGAATATAACTATTCAGTAAGTAAAATTTCATGAGTTGCCCTGTTGTTCAGACTAAAATGTGAATCTAATTTTGAACACAGCAAGTATTCAACAAAATTTAGTGGATAAAAAACTTAGGTTAACACTAATGATCTCACAATATGTGAAATTCTCAAATCCATACCTATTTTGTTTCTCATCAAGTGTATACATGTTAGGGTATTGGAAGTATAACACACTGCAAAAATCAAGATTATGAGACTGTTCAACCCCTCTCCTTCAAAATTGAGAATTTATCTATATAAGTCACTAAAAACATTAAGGGCATCAGGAAGTATCACATAATAAAAAAATGTTTGCAGTTTCAGGCTTTCCCCATGTAAATAGGTACCATTTCACATAGCTCTCTGAAGTGCTCAAGTTGCTGAAATGAATGTGCAGAAGTTATCTTGTTTCTGGAGATTATAGGTAAACACTTTATGATACCTGAAGGGTCAATTCGTAATCTTCAATAAAGTGCTGGTTTCTTCGTGCAAGGCTCCCAGCCTCCTTTACAAAATCAAAAACAAGAGAGGTAGTACAGCAAATTACCTGATTAGCTATCTTTCAAAATTAAATCGTTTCTGATCTGGATGTTGTCAAAAAAGTATCTAAGGCCTGGGGAAGATTACAGTGTTTGTAAATGAAAAGCAGCTGCTTCAATTTGTAATGGCTTGCTTGCTTTCTTTTTTTCCGTCTGAGATGGAGTCTTGCTCTGTCGCCCGGGCTGGAGTACCGTGGCACGATCTCAGCTCACTGCAACCTCCGCCTCCCAGGTTCAAGCAATTCTCCTGCCTCAGCCTACCAAGTAGCTGGGATTACAGGCACTCACCACCATACCCAGCTAATTTTTATATTTTTAGTAGAGTCAGGGTTTCACCATGTTGGCCAGGTTGGTCTCAAACTCCTGACCTCGTGATCCTCCCACCTTCACCTCTCAAAGTGCTGGGATTACAGGCATGAGTCACCCCGCCCAGCCATTTCTTTTTTCTTTTTTTTTGTAAGCCTGATTTGACAATCCCCATTTAGGTTTGAGTTCACAACAAATATGAAAACTAAGTAAAGCATTAAAGCACAAAGCCAGGTTTTGTCATGGAAATCCTAAAATGCCCTTAACTGTTGCAGGAGTATGAGATGTTGGCTTGGGCATCAGTAGAGAAATCTAACCCGCTAGCTGATAATGACAAGTAGTTATTTAAATAGGTTTTCTGAGCCAGGCAGTTAGGCTTTCCTAGAAAATAGAAGTTGCTGAGCCAAAAGGGTGTGAAGAAAGGGCCTGGTGTGCCTGTATGTATAGCTCTCATCCACACAGCCTAAGTCCTGGATTGCCTACTGATGTCTCTGCTCAGGATACTGCAATTTAACAGTTTCACACATTGCTTTGGGTTTTAGGCATTTTTTTTTTTTCCTGGTTCATACCTGAAAGTAACTTTTTGCAAGAGCATTAAACTTAACTCTGGGTTACCTGGAAGAAGAACTGGAAGTCTCAGTGGACTCACATTTCCTGTGTTGTAACTCCAGGATTTTCTTTTTTTTTTCTTTTTTTTTTTTTTTTTTTAGACGGAGTCTTGCTCTGTCCCCCTGGCTGGAGTGCAGTGGCGCGATCTCGGCTCACTGCAAGCTCCGCCTCCCGGGTTCCTGCCATTCTCCTGCCTCAGCCTCCCAAGTAGCTGGGACTACAGGCATCTGCCACCGCGCCCGGCTAATTTTTTGTATTTTTAGTAGAGACGGGGTTTCACCATGGTCTCGATCTCCTGACCTTGTGATCCGCCCACCTCGGCCTCCCAAAGTGCTGGGATTACAGGCGTGAGCCACCGCGCCCGGCCAACTCCAGGATTTTCAAACATCTGACACTTTCATCCCGGTTATCAAGGGAATAATATGTAAGCTCCATCAGACTGCTGTATATAGTCATGCATTGCTTAACGACAAGGATACATTCTGAAAAATGCATCCTTAGGTAATCTTGTTGTTATGCAAACATCATGGAGTATACGTACACAAACCTAGGTGGTATGTGCATTTTTCTTTATGTATTTTTTCATATGGAAAACCAAATGTTCCAGCACTATTACTGAATATCAATCATTTCCTCTACTCGTTCTGCAATGCTGATCTCTAGTACCATATATCAGGTTTCTATATTTGCTTCGATAGAACCTTATAGGACCACTGTCACATATGCAGTCTGTTGTTGACTGAAATGTCCTTATACGGTGCATGACTATATTATGTTCTGGGGTAGAAACAAAACTTCGAGGGCATGCAGACCTGAGTTTGAATCCTGCCTTCCCCCTCTTAAGAGTTTTGCCATGCTGGCTAAACTCATCAGCCTCTCTGAGTCTCGGTTAGTAAAATGCAACTAGTAAATGCTGTCAGGAAAGAATTCCTTCCTATAAGCACTCAGTGTCTGGTATTTAGTGGGTGCTTTTATCACTGGCTACTGTTATTAATTGTAGACCTTTCAAAAGGGTATACAGGGACAACATGGCATTAAAAGACACCTACTGTGTGTCCTTGAGCAGATGACTAGAACTCTCTGAGCCTTGACTTTCTTGTCTATAGAATGGGGAAAACCACACTCATCTCCTAGGGTTTTTTGTTTGTTTGTTTTTGTTTTTGTTTCGAGGCGGAGTCTCGCTGTGTCGCCCAGGCTGGAGTGCAGTGGCGCTATCTCTGCTAACTGCAACCTCCGCCTCCCAGGTTCAAGTGATTCTCCTGCTGGGACGACAGGTGTGTGCCCCCACACCCGGCTAATTTTTTTGTAGTTTTTAGTAGAGATGGGGTTTCACCGTATTGGCCAGGCTGGTCTCAAACTCCTGACCTTAAGTGATCTGCCCGCCTCGGCCTCTGAAAGTGCTGGGAGTACAGGCATGAGCCACTGCACCCGGCTGTCTAGGGTTTTGAGAAAGATTAAATGAAATATTTGGTGAGTGTCTGTAACATAGTAAGCAGTGAGTGAATGGACAAATGGTAGTTGTGTTATTTTCATTATTGTTGTTTGCAGCTACAACTGCCAATGAAAAACTGAATCATGGACTTCTTCTAGATGGTCCCATTCACTTTACTCGTTACATTGGTTTCAGAGCATCCAAAGTTTGAGCTTCTCTCTTTGTTTCTTCTCTCACTCTCCTTCTAGAATGTAGGTTCATGAGGTTAGGGAACCTTGTTTGTCTGGTTCACTGCACTTTCCTCCATCTCCTAGTTCAACATCTGACTCATCGTAGGCCTTTGATAAATCTTTGTCATGGAAATGAATGAATGAGTAGACACTTTAGGCAGAACCCCACTTTCTCTCTCCCACTTGGGTCCGTGGATCACAGTGGAGTAGCTCTCCAGCATCTGCCTGGTGTCTGATTGATGGCTCTGCCGTACGCATCATTCTTCCAGTAGATTCTCTCCACCTCCTGGCATCTTCTCAGGCCACCTCTTTGCGCTGCCTGCTCCCCCTCCCCCAACCAGTGTGTGCTCAGGGAATGCAAACTAATTTAACCAAAGCCAAACATAATTAGGAGAGTAAATCTGCTGCTACTGCTGCTGCTAGAGCAGCAGGAAAAAAAAAAAAAAAAAAAAAAACAAACCCACAGCATGCATTCCAAAATGAAATCCGGTCTGGGGGCTTTGGGGACCCCCTACTGTTTGTGTAATGACCCTGCTGCAGTGGGCTGCTGGCTTCCCCACGAGGCTGGACAGGAAGCAGTTAATTGCACAGTAGTACCTTTTTGCTGCCAGGAGTATAAGGAGGCAGGGTAGCACCCATCTTATAAACTTGCCTGTTCTTGGGGTTCACTATTAATGTCATTCAACGCAAGGCAGTTCCAAAACCCAGCTCACTCCTTTCCTACCTTCCTTCTTGTCTTCATTCATTCATTGGTTAGTTTGTTTTTTCATCTACCAGCGCTTGCCCTTCTGCTATCATGCTGGGTACTGTGCTGAGTATTAGAATCACTGCAAAGGGCAGAAACTGGTCCAGGGCATCCCCATTGGGATTGGGGTGGCTTGGGGTCTGCACCTTTTATAAGACCAGTCTAGGTTCTAAAGTGCCTCTCAGTTTCTCTTGGTTTCGCTCAGACATTTGAATGGATTCTAACCCATTACTCTCCCAGGAAACAGGAGGGATCAGCATTTGAAGAATTAGCATAGCAAGTATTTTCTTTTCACTTCAATTTTATGTTTCCAAGAGTTGCTTGAGGTGGGGAAGCTTGATGCAGATGACACAGGGCATCCCCTTCCTGTCACCACCCCCAAAGTCCCTCTTGAGCCACCCCTTGGCATCCTGCACTGGCAGTGAGCAAAGCATACCTTGCCCTGTGGAGAACGGAGGCTCCTGTTAATAGAATGGGCTGGAGCTTCTTAGCTATTCTTGCTATAGGTGAAAGGCTATTGAGGACGCTCTTGGGATTTTCCTTTTTTTTTTAGACAGAGTCTCGCTCTGTTGCCAGGCTGGAGTGCAGTGACATGATCTCTGCTCACTGCAACCTCCGCCTCCCAGGTTCAAGCGATTCTCCTGCCTTAGCCTCCCGAGTAGCTGGGATGACAGGTGCCCACCACCACACCCAGCTAACTTTTTGTATTTTTAGTAGAGACGAGGTTTTGCCATGTTGCCCAGGCTGGTTTCGAACTCCCAAGCTCAGACAATCCACCCGCCTTGGCCTCCCAAAGTGCTGGGGTTACAGGCGTGAGCCACTGTGCCCGGCCTCAGGATTTTCTTAAAGTCAGATATCTTGGTCTCCAACTCCCACCCCAATGCCCAGCCCTAAGCACTATACAGGGAATCCCCATCTGGCACAGAGGAGGGGAGGATGGACTTCTGCAGCCGGGAAGAAAGAGAGTGATCAGGCACATGTACCCCAGGCTTGGTTTCATTTATTCCTAAGTAGTGGGAAGCAAATCTGAATTTGGGTCCTGACTTTCCTTTCTAGTAACAATATTTACAATATTTTGAGTGTCTGCAGTGTCCATGTGCTTTGTTAAGCTCACCAGCTATGAAATCCTGCCAAATCCTTAGGGCAGTCCTGCAAGATAGTAAAAAGCGTTCCCACTTTCTGAGTAACAAAATCAATAGGAAGTGCACCATACGCCTTCTAGGTGGTAGAACTGGGGTTTGAGGGAAGGTTTTGCCAACCTCTCAATATAAGAGACTTAGAACGACTGAGAACTCTTCAAATGTCTAAACGTTATTGTTTGGGGAAAAATACATATGCCTTATCAGAAACCAGAGGCACCTGTCTCTCTTCCACCACCAAACCAGACCCTAAGTCCTACACTCTATTCCTGAATCTTTTGTGAACCCTGCCACTGGTGGAGTTAAGACACAGCACACCTTTCTTCTGGCCTCCTCAGGGTCCCTATCCCATCTGTGAGATGATTTCCTCCTCCCCTGTTTCCTGCTGTAACACCCTATGTTTTGCTTATGGTACATCTTGTCATAACCCCACTCTTTTTTTTCTGAGACGGAGTTTCACTCAGTCACCCAGACTGGATTTTCTTAAAGTCAGATATCTTGGTCTCCAACTCCCACCCCAATGCCCAGCCCTAAGCACTATACAGGGAATCCCCATCTGGCACAGAGAAGGGGAGGATGGACTTCTGCGTGAAGTGGTGTGATCACAGCTCACTGCAACCTCTGCCTGCCGGGTTCAAGCGATTCTCTTGCCTCAGCCTCCCGAGTAGCTGGGATTACAGGCACATGCCACCACGCCTGGCGAACTTTTTGTATTTTCAGTAGAGATGAATTTTCACCATGTTGGCCAGGCTGGTCTTGAACTCCTGACCTCGGGTGATGCGCTCACTTCGGCCTCCCAAAATGCTGGGATTACAGGAGTGAGCCACCACGCCTGGTCAATCGTACTGTATTTTTGTTTCTTATTTATTATTGGCATTCCTCCGTAGGCTGTAGACTTTTTGAGACAGGATTGCATCTTGATAGTTCTCTGTAGATCCTCAACTGGTAGCACACTCTTTGACACTGCATAGCTGTTCAATACGTGTTTATTGAGTGGAAAAGGGAACACCTGAATAAATGCCTCTTCAGCACCTGCTACTTTTCCCCTCTTTTGCAGAAAAAAAAACAAAACAAAAAACAAAAAAAAACCTCAAACTATTTCAGAGGGAAGCTTTTTATTTCCATTTTGTGACTGACTTTATTTAAATATCAACAATAGGTTCCCCCTACCAGTGCTCTGAAACTTCAGGGGAGAAGGAAATCATCTCACAGATGAATGGGGACCCTGAGGAGGCCAGAAGAAAGGTGTACTGTGTCTAACTCCACCAGTGACAGGGTTCATAAAAGATTCAGGAATAGAGCGTGCAGGACTTAGGGTCTGGTTTGGTGGGGGAAGAGAGACAGGTCCCTCTGGTTTCTGATAAGGCATATGTATTTTTCCCCAAACAATAACGTTTAGGCATTTGAAGAGTTCTCAGTTGTTCTAAGTCTCTTATATTGACACGGAGAGGTTTGCAAAAGAGAGAACAATAAGGGGACCCTGGTAGCCCAATCCCACTCCCTTTCCTAGCCCCTAATGTCTGTGCCAACTATGTGACTCTTAGAGTATACTCTTGCAAGTTTCTCTGTTTGAATATGTGTTTATGTGTGTGTATCCACTCAGCTACAAGAAAACTAAAAAAACTATGCAGGGTAGGACCAGTTTGCATTCCTAGGCTCCAGTTTCTCAGTACACAAGAGAGTCACAGTTAGTAAAGATGTACTGGGAGATCCCAAAGTGCCACGCAGAGTTCTAGGTACAGGGCTGCAGCAGGGAACACAACAGATGAAATCTTCTGCTTCCTTGAGTTCACATTCTAGTTGCAATGAGACAGACAACAAACAAATAAACAAACAGACAGCAGATGCTCAAAAGTTTTGTGGTTGATAACGATGCCGACTACAGCATTTGCCAGCTCTGCTAATGAGTCTCCCTGGAAACTTGAGTGGTTGATAAGAGACTTAAGAACCTAGAAAAGTCTTACTGGTAGATCAGCTGACTTATGAGTTACAGAGCCTGTGGATCATGGTGGATATAGGATTCTGTCAATTATATTCTGGCTGGGAAGAAATTCAATTAAAATATATATGTTTAAACTTTCTTCTTAAGGTATTTGTTCCAGAAATCAGAGCTCCCTTTTAGTGGTTGTTAATATCAGGAAATGAATATCTGATTACATTTTTCTAAGGCGAGTCCCTTAGCAGCAGGCAGAGTCTCATCTTATCGTATCTTCTGCATAATTCATTTTGGGGAGAGTCTCTTGAGTTTTGCTTTCAAAACTTAAGGAGGCAAATGAAGCTGGTTTGAGGGTCACGAGAGTTTTTAACCTTTCTGGATAAGCAAAAATACCTAATGTGATTCCAGGAACGGACCCTGAAATGCGAATTTCTTGAGGAGTGGTAGAGGAGTTAAGCCTTCTAAGTAGGAAGCCTGGGTGATTCTCTGATCTGGTGTGGATGTGGGTCAAGAGGAGCAGGCAGAGTGTGAGCCTGCAAGCCAGCCAGCAAATATGTTGTCCACGCCGCCCTGTCTATCTGCCATGCATTTCTCAGGAACCACTTCTCATGCTTGACTAGAGCTTATTACCACAGAAACATTACAGAACATTGTTTTCTCTGCTTTCACCCCATGCGGCGGCTGCCCAGCCATTGCAGCAACAGTAGGCGATGCTGCCACATTACATTTTGGCCTGTTTAGGGAGTCGGAAAGCACCCTTGCAACTGCTCATTACAGTGATGCGTCCTTCTTCACCATGAAGCCTTATGTTTCTCAGCAGAGCATGACCACGTCTCCCAGGGAATATGGCTCTTTCCTCCTTTGTTCTAGACTGGCCTGAAGTTGAACTTGGACCCAGGAAGTGATTGAGAAAAGGCTGGCATTGGTTGGTGCCTACATCAGTCTCTGCTGGGGTGCAATTGTGGCCTGGAGTGTTCCGAACTGTTGGATGGAGCCACGTTTATCATGCTGACAGACATTTTCTCTGGGTTACTTTTAGTTCTTTGGGTCACCCAGAGAATTTCGCAGAGAATTTCTTCCAGGCTTTTAAGAAAAAGGATTTATTTTTACAAAATTGGGATTATTAAATATACATACATACACATATACCTATATAAATAAGTTGACATTATTTTTCTTTCATTCACTATTATAAGCATGCCATTAATAACAATGAAAAAAATAACTGTTCTTCAATTACAGAGCAACACCCACTCATTGTAGTAATCTAGGTGCTGTGGGAGAATGGAGGGTATTTAAGGGTGGCAGAGCAAAGGGGTGTTGGCAGTCTACACCCAGGGAGCCAGAGCACCAACAAGCTAGAAAATGGATGTTTTCTGACATTATGGTTATTTTCAGGAAGAATAAAACCTGATGCAGAGTGCATAGGGTATATAATAGAGAGAAGATAGAACTGTTGGGAGACGGAAGGAGAGAGTGGTGGGCTACCATGGCAGGCTGGGATTAGACCCCAGAAAGGCCTGAATGGTGTGGTGAGGAATTTGAACCTCCTTCTCCGGATAAGGGATTCCACTCTAGACTTTGATGACTTGATAGAGTGAGCAGAGATAGACTTAAGGGAATTCACAGCATTCTTGGTTCACACAGCTTTGGCCACCTCTGCCTCTGAAGCTATTTCTAGGTCCTGAGCCATTGCTCTTTATGCAGGAGAAGAGGAAAAATATCTGAGGTTCTTCACGGAGACTCTCATGCTTGGGACCAGCCTCTGAGTCCCTGGAAAGAGCTGGTATTTCCTATTGCCTGCTGAGGACTGGGGAATGGTCTAGAAATCTGGAATGCTGGAGTTCCAGGTGTTCCCTTAGAAATCACTTTATCTGGTACATAACCCCATAATTTTGCAAGTCTAAAATCTGAGATCCAGAGAGTGGAGCAAACTAGAGAGACACAGCAATGGTTATAAGAGCTTGCCTTTGGTGTAAGCCCAATATGAGCATGCATCCCCGTGCTGCTACTTTCTAACCTATCCTGTGGGCAAGTTGCCTGTCTCTCTGGGCTTCAGTGTCTTCATCTGTAAAATGGGATAATAAAAAAGACTTGCCTCACAATGTTGATGGGGCTTCATGCAAATACTTAGAGTATTTTTAAATACTCTAAGTATTTACAAAACATGTAAAATACTTAGAGTTGGTACTTGGCACATGTAAAAGTATCCAGGTAACAGTAACTATCTTGCAATTATTGTTGTCGTTGCTACTATTTGTGTAGTGCAGTGTAGCATTAGTGGTGTTGATAGACTGTTGTTGAATGACTAGTAAAAGGCACATCTTAAGTCATTATTACCATGAGTTCTGACCCAGTAACAAAGTCTTAAGCGTATCACCCTGATGGCTGGTAGTCCACCTAATTTAACATTTTAAGTCAAAAGACCCCTGAAGACAGAGACTTTAAATAAATATTTTGTTTTTGTAGCCATTATATGATGGCCATGGGCACTCAGTGATTGGGTTATGATGAAGAAGTATTTTGGTCCTGCACTGGCTTCTTTGATACTGTAGTGTATTTAGCCTATTGGTTTCTTTCATCACCAGGAAGGGAAACATAGAACCCTTTGTCTGTGGCCATGTTTCAAGTAGAATTAGGACATGGGTTTGTCTAGAGGATCAACGCCCAAGCCCTGCCTCTGAGCATATCTGTACCTTCTGTGCTTCTACTTGGTCACCCACGTGGGTAATAAAACCCTTCCCATACAGAGATTACCCATAAGCCCAGGCCCTAGTGTCCCATTTTTCCAGCACCTAGCCCTCTCAGATGAGCACTTTATGTATCCATGATTTACACACATGTGCACATGTGCTTGCACTGGCTGTCTCTCATTTTCTGCCTGCATTAGATGGGGTGGATACTTGGCCAGGATCTTATAAGATCTCACACTGCTGGGCACCATGCTATGCTCTTTATAGGTACTAGTTCATTCATTGGGAGGTTGGGTGCTGCACGAAGGTATAGACAATTTAAGGCACTGAAGAAGTGTTTTTAGGACCTCACCCTACTTGTTCATGAGATAACCAGAAGGCAACGCAGCTCCAAGAGAGGCTGAGCTCCCGTCCTCTCTGCGTGGAGTCTGCCCACTTGACTTCTGCTATATAGAGTAAAAGGGGGCTTTTCTAGCTCACACATGCTCACTGGACAAGTAAAAAGATGTAGGGCCCCTTTAAGAAACTGAGGCCCACAGAGGCAATATTCAAATATGTACCCCTGGATACCTCGTATTTTAGTGACTTTGAAATCTGACGCTAAACTGAGAGGGTATGAACAGGTTTAGGGACACACAGAGAGTAGAAAGACCTCTGGAGCCAGCCAGGGATGGAGCTGAGTCCTGGATGTGCCTTATTTGTCCTTGGCTTCAGTTTTCTTATCTGTAAAGTGGGACTACAATAGTCCCCTCATATTTGTGGTTTTGCTTTCTGTGGTTTCAGTTACCTCTAATCAACCACAGTCTGAAAATATTAAATGGGAAATTCTGGAAATGAATTTATACATTTTAAATTCTGAGCTGTTTTTGAACAGTGTCCCTTTTGGGACATGAATCCTTCCTTTAACCGATGTCTTCATGCTATATACACTCCCTCCCCGTTAGTCACTGAGCCATCTCTGTTATCAGATTGACTGTCATGGTATCTCAGTGCTTGTGTGCAAGGAGCCCAGATTATAGGGAGATGGGAACAGAGATGTGATGGGGAGCTAGTTAGTAACAGCCCCAAACGGCAAGAGTAGTGATGCTGGCATATTGTCATAATTGTTCTATTATTAGTTATTGTTAACTTTGTACTGCTCCTAATGTATACATTTACCGTAGGTATGTACGTATAGGAAAAAACATAGTATGTCTCAGGTTCAGTACTATCTGCGTTTTCAGGCATCCACTGGAGTTAATTTAGTCTGGAAACACCCTCACTATTGTATAGATACCTTCTCTTGGATTTGCTGTGTAGATGAGATGTAAGGTATGTAGAGTGTTGGTACTATACGTCAGCTAGGCAGCCACGCAGCCAGTTCTTATTTATTCCTTGCTGACTTAGGTCAAGTTCAGTGAGCTAAGTGGGAGTATTATTATCTCCATTCTACAGATGAGGAAATTAAAACACAAAAGTTGAATAACTTGCCAAAATCATATACCGGTAAGTGGTAGGGCTGGGATTCAAACCCAGGGGTCTGACTCTGGAGCCCACTCCTTTAATTATTATGATGTTCTGTCTTCTGTGGGATGGCTGGCAATTTCAAAGGCATTCAGGCAACCTGTAATTTGTATGTCCAAGCATGGGAGATATGGCTGGAATGGAGTGAGTGTGGGAGGGAGTATAGGGAGATGAGAATAGAGATGTGATAGGGAGCAGATGAAAGGTAGAAGGCCTTGCAGGCTATTCTGGAGACTTTGTCTTTTACTTTACATTGGTTGGCAAGCTATTGAAGGGTTTTCAGCAGAAAAGAGACGTGATCTATATTATGAAATCTCTACATTTTAGCGCCCTTTTCTTCCTACTAATAACAGACATTTATTAAACATTTACTGCCTGCATTATTATGTTAAGTGTTTTATGTGCACATTGTTATTTAACTTTTAAACTAAATTTTCAAGGCGGAATTACCAGTCCCAGTCTACAGATGAGGAAACAGAGGTGTAGAAGTTCAGTAATTGGTCAAAGGTCAAAGCTTGTAGACAGTATCATCAAGTTTTAACTTTGGTCTGTCTGGTTCTAAAACTGGTGCTCTTTTCCTCTCTCATCTCCAAAGGGTTTCTTGTCTGCTATAGTTTTACCATCCTTGTCCAGGGACTTGGTTTACAATGGTCCATATCTCACTGGAAGGGAGGGCTCTCAGAACTGAGTTAGGGCTCCCACAACGGGCTCATCAATATCAAGGAGAAGGGACTTCCCGGAATGCGGTTGGCCATTATATCTCATCACACTCCCTCATACAGATAGGGTACATGAAGTGGATGCCAACAGGGGCCATGAAAATTAAAAAAATCTCTAAGCTGATTGACCTGAATTCCAGTTATAGGTCTGTCTGGGGGGTTTGCTTTAGTGGAGACAACTCCATCCAGCTCAACTTAGAATGCCAGCACCTGGTGTGGCACCTGGCACCAAGGAGGGGTCTCCTCCCCAGCCCAGTCAGTGTCTGTTAGTGGGATTGGTGCATGCAAAGTAATGTCATGTATAGATTCTTATTTGATCCTTACACCAAGCTCGTGAAGTCAGCAGCACTGGTGGTTTTATATGGGAGGCTCGGGAGGCTCAGGAGGTTAAACAGTTTGCTCAAAATTACCCAGTAAGCAAGCACCAAAGCCATAAGATACATATAAACCTTCCACCTTTCAGTGGCTAGGCTTCTGTTTTGAATAAAATTTCTATTTGCCAAATTAGGAAAAAATTTTTAGACACAAATATGCAACAAATAATATATGTAACAAATATACACAAAAAACATTGTCTCTGTGTTCCTGGACTTATTGTTATCACAATAATATGAAAATAATAATAAATAAATAACAAACAATTATTGAGTCTTTTCTGTGGGCTAGAAAGTGTGCTAGACACTTGACAAAACTGTGTCACATAATTCTTACAGCATTCTTACTAGGTAGATACTGCTATTTCCAATGTAAAGATGAAGACAGTAAGACTCAGAAAGATTTAGTAATTTGACCAAGGCCATTTAACTAGTCAATGATAGAAGCAATATCCAAATTTGGGCCATTCTGATGGTTAATTTCTTTCTTTCTTTTTTTTGAGGTGAAGTCTCACTCTGTCACCCAGGCTGGAGTGCAGTGCAACCTTTGCCTCCCGGGTTCCACCAATTCTCCTGCCTCAGCCTCCTGAGGTAGCTGAGATTAGAGGTGCACACCACAATGCCTGGCTAATTTTGTGTGTGTGTGTGTGTGTGTGTGTGTGTGTGTGTGTGTATTTTTAGTAGAGATAGAGTTTTACCACGTTGGCCAGGCTGGTCTTGAACTCCTGACCTCGTGATCTGCTCACCTCAGCCTCCCAAAGTACTGGGATCACAGACATGAGCCACCGCACCTGGCCATGATGATTAATTTCATGTGTCAAACTTGACTGGGCCACGGGGTGCTCAGACATTTAGCCAAACATTATTCTGGGTGTGTCTGTAAGGGTGTTTCCAGATGAGATCAACATTTAATCAGTAGACTGAGTATAGCATATTGGCCTGCATAGTTTAGGTGGGACTCACCCAATCAATTGAAGTCCTGAATTCAACAAAAGATTGATTAAGAGCAACTCTGAGTTCCTGAGTGATTGAGCTAGAACATCACTCTTCTCTTGCCCTCAGACTTTATCTTCTATCACTGGATCTCCTAGTTCTTGAGACATTAGCCTTCTTGAGTCTCCAGCTTGCTGACTCACCTGCAAATTTTGGTACTTGTCAGTCTCCATAATTGCATAAGCCAAATCCATGTATATGTGTATATACAAAATAGGAAAGAACCTTGACTCATGTTGTGGTATGTGCCTAAGCTCTGGTATGTTATATCTTCTCTATATTAAGTAAAATTAGAACAACTTTTATGCTGGGTAGAGAAGAGGCATTAATTATCAATGGTGTGCAGCAAGGAACTCACTGAAACATTTCACCAGATGTAATTTGTTTTGTTCCAACATCTCAAAAGCAGCTTTTGCTTTTTCTGTTTGATTATATTTTAGAAAATCCTACTATAGAAGCAGAATGAGGTGCAGAGAGTGGCTTTGGATTTCCAGGAGCCTCGTGGGCTTTGTAGCTCTGATGAGCTCTGCATGGATGTCCTTGGACAAGTCAGTTCACCTCTTAGAAGAGAAGAGTTTGTTTCCTATGTGGATCACTTCTGCCTATGTGCCCCAGGGTGCCATGAGGCTTACATGAGATGAAACCCTGATTATTTTAAATCTCATTCTTTTTAAAATCGCACGAAAAGTTAGTAAGCAAAGGGAACCACTGGCAGCAGGGTCAATGCACTATGCAAAATAGATACTAATTCTGTATAATCTGATTCTTGTCCAGTCATCTTAAAGGAAGGCTAAAAGTGATTCCTCAGTAGTAAAGGGAATTACAATTCCTACACGACTGTAGAAGCTTGGAGAGCAATTCTAGCACGAAGCAGCAATTACACATTGCAACAAATTAAAAACTTTTTAAAAAAGGCAAAAGGGGGGAAAAGGAAACCAAAAACCACTCAAATCCCTTTAGAAACACTATTTAATAATGCAAACTCTCTTTTCCATAGAATTCCAATCAAGGGGCACTGTGACCATGAGGAAGCAATTAGGAACATCTATGATTTAGTGAAAATGTAAAAAACCAAGGGCAAAGAAAACAACCATGTAACAAGAGTCTACTTCTAATATCCCTGCCACCAAACTGCAGGACACAGTACAGCTGCAGGGCTTATACCACTGATGGCTAATATCAGCCAGAGACATGATCTCCGTAAGTCAGCTCTGCCTTGTCTTTTCGCTAGAACGCATAGAAAATGATGCTTTAAACAAAGCAAGAGCCAGGCATGAATGGCACCAAGTGAGGATAACCTCCGTGGGTGGCCATTCAGGCCTTCTGTGATTTAATGAGGAGAAAATGCGAGGTCTGGCTTTGCTCTCTTGGGCCTTGGTGAGAACATGCATCCTTCCTTATGCAGGATTTGGCCATCCATAGGGCTCCCCCTTCCCGACCACAAACATCTACTGTAATTTTAATTGTAAACAACGTTCCTTGCAACAGAAAACTATAAATCACTCTTCTATGACTTGGAGCTCTTCCGACCTCAGACAATGAAGCAGGGTTAATCTGTCCTGCTGACATCATCCCATACCCCTCAGGCCCCTGTTTCTCGTTCACAAGCCTTCTTTCTGTTTTCTAAGCACTTTGTACTAACTTATGCTTCGGGTCTTGGCACTAGCTGTCCTGCTGCCTATACGCCTCATCCTTCACATCTTTGAAGACATGAGTCCTATTATTTGGGTCTCAGCTCAAATGTCATCTCCTAGAGAGGGGTCTTTCCCAGCACCATTTAACTAAAGTAAATCCAGTTACTCTTAAGTATTATTCTATTTTATTTTCTTTCGAGTACTTCTCATTGTCTAAAGTTATCTACACCAATAATACACCCACATATTTGTCTGCTTGGCTTATCTGCCCCCTTCCTCTATTCCCCATCTAGATAACAAGGTTCAATAATTTTGTCTTCTTATTTATCACTGGGTTCCCAACTCCTAGCACAGTTCCTAGCGTAGAGTAAGCACTTAATAATATCAATAGAATGAATAAATAGAATGCTAAGTTGCTTGGGGTTTGTGAGTCTTTGGAAAGACTGTGTTGGTCAAGAAATATTTATTTTCTGGGCATGGTGGTTTATGCCTGTAATCCCAACACTTTGGGAGGCCGAGGCGGGAGGATCACAAGATCAGGAGATTGAGACGATCCTGGCTAATGTGGTGAAACTCTATCTCTACTAAAAAATACAAAAACTTAGCCAAGCATGGTGGCACACAGCTGTAATACCAGCTTCTTGGGAGGCTGAGGCAGGAGAATCACTTGAACCCGGGAGGCGGAGGTTGCAGTGAACCAAGATCGTGCCACTGCACTCCAGCCTGGGAGACAGAGCAAGACTCCGTCTCAAAAAAAAAAAAAAAAAAAAAAATTTCTTTTATTCATTCCTTCTTTCAACATTTGTTGAGCGCCAAGTGTATTCCAGGAGCTGGAGAAAGAGCAGTGAATTAGATCTGATTTCTGCCCACAAGGAATTCAGAGTAGAGATGGAGAGAAAGAGAAGGAAGCAGCATTGCGGCATGATGTGAGATGAGGAACTCATCACGGTATGAAGGCACAGCCAGTGCTTGACATAGTAATCATTCCTAGCCTGCAGTTTGGAATAGTATGGAATTCAGTGGTTCTCACAGTTAAGTAAGTGGGTAAATCATTTCCTAGACTGCCCTAACAAGTCACCACACACTGGTGGCTTGAAAATAACAGAAATTCACTCTCTCGCAGTTCTGGAGTCTAGAAAACTGGAAGAAAAAGCATCAGCAGCCTTGATTCCTTCTGAGAATTTTGAGGAAGAATCTGTCCCATGTGTTTCTCATGGATTTTGGTGGCAACCCTTGGCACCCCTTGGCTTGTAGATGCGACACTTCCACCTCTACCTCCATCTTTACGTGGTGTCTGTGTGTCTGTCTCTGCTTCTTATTTAAGGACACCAGTCATTGAATTAGGGGCCACCCTTATCTTAACCTATTAATCTTCAAGGACCCTATTTTCAAATCAGGTCACATTCTGAGATTCCAGGCAGACATGAATTATAGGTGAGGGGGCAGGTGACACCATTCAATCCAGTACAGTTGGCTACACCTTACATTTATTCTGAGAAAGATACTTTGACGAGCATCAGTGGTCTGATGGATTTAGTATGACTCTCCACTGAGCATTTGGGTGCACAGAGTATAAGGAGTGACCCACATAATGGGTCCCCATGATCTACTCCATCTACTGGGAAGAGGAGCAAAGTAGGTCAGTGGCTGGCTGGTGACCCTCCTCACTGTTGGTGCCTTCTGTCCTCCAGACTCCCTCAGCTGAGGGCTTATATTCATCTGCTCTGACTTTATTTTCTAACTCAAACTGTGATCTGTGTCCCACCAAAGCATATGCCCAGTTAAGTGCTCCTCCTTGGAGTTACTCTGTGAAGACTCATTCTCTAGTACAACAGAGCAGCCAAAGAAACTGCCACGCATGACAACTGCCTTCACTTCTGTGTGGCCCTTAAGATCCTAGGCCCACATCCTTTGCTGCCCACTCTTATGCCCCAGCCTGGCTTCTGATCTGTGGCATCCCTATTCTATTTCATTCTTCTGAGGCTTCCTTCCAAATCACAGTTGGGCCACAGTATTAGCTCCTCTTAGTAATGGGAATCAAAGTCCCTGAAGTCCAAATAGAGGACCAGAGCCATGGAAAGAGTCAATTAATCTATTTAATAGAGAGGGACTTAGCCACCTCCAGGCAACCCTAAACCCCAGAGATGCCCAGCAGGATTCAAAAAAACGGGGTTCAGTGGAAAGATGACAAACATGAGAATCCAACAGCCAAGAGTCCAAGTCTAAACTCTAACCTTTGTTAGACATCTCACTGCAGATAAATTGCTTAACCTTCCAAGCAGCTATTGCCTCGCTGATATCAATTCTTACCATTTACAGTTAATGTACTCATTAAATTTTAAAAAGTAATAAATCATTTAGCCCAATTTGACACACATGGAATGTGTGTTCATGAAATGTTTTTTGAGTTGTACAAAAAAAAAAATTTTGAAATACCCAACACAGAGCTAATAAACTTGTGAAATGGAGAGAAAATACTGGATTTGTATCTGGAGAGAAATGCAATCATTTCCACTGATACACAAATACAGCTTCTCCATGGCTTGCATTCTTCAAGTAACCTTAGTGTCACCTCCTCTGGTGGCCTTGCAGAGCCACCTTTATCTAAAAGGAATCAGCTTGGCCACGTGTGGTGGCTCACACCTGTAATCCCAGCACTCTGGGAGGCTGAGGTGGGCGGATCACTTGAGGTCAGGAGTTCGAGACCAGTCTGGCCAACATGGTGAAACCCCATCGGTACCAAAAATACAAAAATTAGCCAGGTGTGGTGGCGGGCGCCTATAATCTCAGCTGCTGGGGAGGCTAAGGCAAGAGAATTGCTTGAACCTGGGAGGCGGAGGTTGTAGTGAACTGAGATCACACCACTGCACTCCAGCCTGGGTGACAGAAAGAGACTCCTTCTCAAAAAAAAAAATAAATAAAATAAATAAAATAAATCATCTCTCTGTGTAGTCTCAGTCCATTTTCCTCATACCACTTATTACTAGTAATAGTTTTCTTGGTTTTATTCACTTGTATGCTATTGTTTGTCACCTGCTCTAGATTTTGAGCTACATGAGGGTTTTTACTAAACTCTATTCCCAGCGTGTGTGACAGGGCAGTCTACTCGATGAAAGTTGTTAAATGAGTGAACAAGTAAGTAAATAAACCCAGTAAGAGCAAATAGAGATGTTGCCGTATTTTCACATTTTAACAGTTTCAGAAAAACAAATACAGGAAAGAAAGAAGATTTTGCATTTTGGAGAAGAAAATGAAAAAAGTCAAAAATAATTTCAAATAGTATTTCTACTTGCAATTATCATAGCAAGTTAAGAATGGCGAGACCTTGCATGTCATCTCTGGTGGGCGCCCAGCTGATGCCTGGAACACTTGGACAGCAGCACTGCATTCAGTCAACTGAACCGACCACGGGGAAGGGGAAAACTAACTTGCCCTATTCACCCATTTCCTTTGACTACTCAGCATTAGGGCTGGTTTACCACTTGAGAGCCCTAAAGATTAGTCTCTTTTAAAAAATGAACTTCAAAGATATGAGGACACAGCCATGTCTCCTATGGCCCTTCATTTTCTCTGGGTTACTCACCCCGGGTCTTCCCATTCCTTCCCAGGAGACAGAGTTGTATGTTCCAGGTCTTCTCATTGGCCAAGGTGGCGGGTGAGGCTAACAGCAGAGTCACTTAACTTACCACCCAGTCTCATTACGATGTGAATGCCAAATATGAGTGAAAAAGATCTGCAGACAGACCCAGGCCATGCATGCTTCGAAAGCGCATTTAGTTTCCCATAAAACTTTCCCATAGAAGGTTTTAGATGACATTTTGCTTCAAAAAAGACAGATTCTTAAATGAGAGCAATTTCAAGGAGATCAGACATCCTGTGGTGCACTTAGTGGGGGAAAGCAAATTGCATAACCATTGCTCATCTGAGCAGTGGTGAGGCATCCTGCCAGTGGTGGTGGCACAAGTTCAAATCCCAGGCTCCCAAAGCGAAGTTCTGCGGAGGCTCCCCTCCAGCTCAGTGCCCCCCTACAGCTATATGGCCAGGCTAAGTCATTCATTCCCCCGTGTTTCCCAGAACAAAAGAACACAAGAGAGAAATAAAGTGAGGTTTGTGAAAACAATGCAGTTTTCTCAAAACTGTCCTCTTCTAAGTTATAGGGAGACAATGAGATAGGAATGAAAGAACATTGGCCTGGGAGTCAGATTTTCTTGGTCTAATATTAAAACTGGAAGGGTCCTTACACCAGAGCTAGTTCAGATCTTTAACTTTACATCCAAGGATGTTGAAACTTAGGTTAGCTTTGTTATATATTTATCTGTGTGATCTTGAGCAAGTTGCTAAGCTTTTCTAGCCTCAGTTCCCAATCTGTAAAATGGAGATGATGATAACATTATCTACCCTTAAATAGTTGTGATGATTAAACCCTATGGGATAATGCATGTCATGTGCCTGAGAGGGAGAAAACACTTCAAAATGGCGAGCTAATATTATTTTTCTATCAACAGATGGTAATTGGGCTTCTACTGTGTATCAAACTCTGCTCCAAATAATGAGGATACAACAAGAAATGAACACTGGCGTTGTCTTCTTGAAGGCTGAGGGAAAGACAGGCATAAAAACACAAACTCACAAACACACTCTTGATGACGGCTGTGATAAGCGGAGAGATGGTGGCAGTGGTAGTGGGGAGGTAAGGTGAGGACAAGGTAGGGTTGGCAGGGAGCCTCTGCAGGTGTTGACTAGTAGAAATGAACCAGACTGGGAATTGTGCGGAAAGTTTTATATAGAGAGGAGTTTCGCAGACACGATACAGCTTATGAGGAAGCAGCATATTTGTCTTGCGTGCATACATGCGTGTGTGTATGTGTGTGTATGTGTTGTGTGACGAGTGGTTTGATAGTCCTCAAAGGGAACAGTTGATTGTTCTTGGAGACATTCCCAAGACAAGCCTGAGAGCTAACACGCAAATGTTGGATCTTAAAGCATTCATGCACAGAGAAGGCCTCTTTGCCGTCAGTTTTCAGATCGAATATGTGTGTCCAGTAAGGACTACTGATGGAGAATGTAAAGTTGAGGTATACCGAGAGCTGGCAACCAGGTAGTGTCATAGAAGTAGAAACACAGGGCTCTGGGAGCAGAGACGTGAACTGTCCTGGGGTGGAGAGGGATGGGGGAGGAAGGCAGGGCAGGGACAAGATTGAAAAGGAAAACTACACCAGCAATAAATCCCAGTCAGGCATTGGTAAGCTTCTAAGAGAAAGAAAAGAAAATGATAGCTAATATTTGTTTAAGAGTGCTATGAACCAAGACTATCAGAGTTACTGATCATATACTCTGTGTCACAGCGCCTGTTCTAAGCACTCTGCACATATGATCTCATTTGATCTTCACAAGAAACCCATGCAGATGTGATTGCTTTCCCCATTTTACAGTTGGGGAAGCTGAGGCCAGAAGAGAGAAGGAATTTACACAGCTATTAAGTCAGTGGAGACTACTTGGTCTCATCATAGGAGGGACCTAGAACTCTAAGTTGATCATGACACATGCCTGCTTAAAGCCTTTCTGTGAGATCCTATTGCTTGTAGGAAGAGAACCCACATCTTGTTTGGCTTTGCCAGGTCCTGCCTGGGAGTTCAAGCCCTGGAGCCTCCCCAGGTTCATCTGCAGCCTCCCACCGCCAGCTTCCAATGCTTAGATGAGTGTCTTCCTTTCAGTCCCTTAAATGCATCACAGTTCTTCAATCTCAGGGCTGTTGTACTTGCTGTGTCCTCATGTTGGCTGATCGAATCCTCTTATGCCTCGGCTCTCAGTTGAAATGTCGCAGTAACAGGAAACCATTTCTCACCTCCCAGACCACGTGGGTGCCCATCCTCTCTCCCCAACACCGCATCCTCCTCCCTCACATCATTCATCCCAGGAGTAAGTTGATCATCATCGAGAGGATATTTGATATCAGTTGCCTGTGGGAGGGGGCTAGGCTGTTCCTCTACTACCAGTGCCTACACAGAACCCTTCTAAATCCCTGTCTGGCTCCCTCACTCCCGTTCTTCAAGATTTTATTCTAAATGAGTGGTGCTCAAACTGAGACAATTTTGTCCCCTTGACCCAAGGACATCTGGCAATGTCTGGAGACATTTTTGGTTCTCACAACTGAAAGGGGTGCTATTGGCCTCCCGTGGGCAGAGGGCAGAGATGCTGCTGAACACGCTAGAAGGCACAGGATACCCCGCAGTGAAGACCTGGGTAGCTCTAAATGTGTGATGCTGAGGTTGAGAAGCCCCACCCTAAAGAGACATTCCCTGCAAGGCCTTCCACAGTTATCCCATCTACATTTTATTTCTCCTTCCCCACTCCCGTATTTCATATCCCCATTTTCTGCTTTATTGCTTTTCTCCTGTACACTTAATGCTGTCTAATAAATGACATTTCATTCATCGTTTTCATTATTTGTCATCCACTAGTATACAAGGTCTACAAGGACATGGATTTGTGTCTTTTTTGTTCACTACATCATCACTAAATCCTAGAACAGTGTCTTGCACAAAGTAGGTGCTCAGTATGCATTTCTGAATGCACGAATGAATTCAGAGTCCTAGGTAACTATCCCCATTCCATCAAAGAGGCCCCTTGGGGTTGAAATCCATTTGCCATCCCTATGGAGACTCTCCTTGGACTTTGGAAGAGATGGAATTTAGAAATTTCTTCTTTTATATCCTTTGGTTGTGATGTTGTCTCCCCTTTAGCCCTCACTAAGATCCCCCAAAAATGTTTTCTCTGAAAGCAAGAGTGGGGAAAGTGGGCAGGTTCTGTCAGTAAACAACAAATTCCTAAAGAAGTGAGTGTTCTGGTAGGATGTCTTTGGAAGGACCCTTAGAATTGTCCTCATATTTGACAGATGGGGAAACCAAGGTCCAAGTGTACCCTCTAAGGACATTTTGAACACTGACGGTTTTTTGATTTGGACTAACTTAAGGTCACCCGTCAAAGAAGTATCAGGATTAGAATTAGAACCCAGTTTCCTGACTCCCAGGGAGATGGAAGGGGGAAAGCGAAAAGTTTTGCTGATCTAAATATGGATGCTGGCAGGCAAGCCACAATTTTCTCAAGCTCTCTTTTCTCTTGCAAGTTGTGATCTCTAGTTGACAAGGAAGCAAATTGAATAGCTAAATGGAGAGCTTTCTGAGACGCTGAGATGCAAATTAGCCTGAACAATGTGCAACTGTGGATTTGAGGTTGGTGTGCAAAATAGAGGCTTCGCTTCAGTCAGGCTGCTTGAAAAACTCACTCTCATAGGTCCTTGCTCTTTCGCAGCCAGACACTATGCCAGGCACGAGGGGAACGGGAAAAATTAAACACTGATCCTGCCCTTGAGGAGTTTGCAGTCTCAATTCTTGTGACGGAGGCAGACAGTGGAGGGCATGCTGTTTTTAATCCATCAAAGAGGCACGGATACTGTGAGTGTCCGTGCTGTGTCAACTGTGTGTCAGGACCCGGCTAATTGGATCATACATTTCCTGAGAATAGGGAAACCCATCTTGAATGTCACTGACAACTATAATAATAATGACAGATAATAATTATTGATGCTTACTGCATTCCAGGCACTGTTCTAAGTACTTTAATGTATCAGTTAATTTAATTCTCATAATAACACTGTGAGGTAGCTACCCTTATTGTTACCATTTTTCACAGTGAAGGCAAATGAGACTGAGTCACTTTTCTGAAACAAAGAGCAGAGAGTAATGCCATTGACGTCTAGACCCAGGTCCTTTGGCAGCAAGGTGTGTAGGCTGTATTTGTAAGATGCATTATGGATATATATTATTTAATAACCACAGCAACTCTGGCTTTGGGACCTTCTCTGCCACTTAATAACAGTGTCCTTTGTTGGGTATTTACTCTGTTCCAGTCACTGCTCTGTGTATTATATAGCTTAATCCTCACACTTAAGAGTGAGATACGATGCTGTCCATTTTATAACTAATGAAACAGAGGGACAGAGAGCTTCGGTAATTTGTCTGAGATCACACAGGTAATAAGACCCAGGATTCTGGACATTTTGTGTAAATGAAATCATCCAATATATGGCCTTTTGTGTCTGACTTCTCTCATTGCCATAATGTTTTGAGGTATATGTTATATGTAGCATGCATCTGCATTTTCTTTCTTTTATTACTTCTAGTGTGCCGTTGTCTGAAGACACGACATTTTATCTGTTCATTAGTCGATAGACATTTGGAGTGTTTCCATTTCTTGGCTATAATGAACAATGAAGTTATGAGCATTTATGCATGCATGCATATAACCTTTTATTACTAGGTATTTTCCCGCAGTCCCCTTTCTCTCGCTCACACACTCACATGCACACACAAACACATAGAGCAGTTCAAAGGCCAGGTTATATGACTTTGATCACTGACTCCAAACTGTACCAGCTGCATGACTCTGAGAAAATTAAGTAACCCTTCTGGGCTTTGGTTTTCGTCATCTGTAAAATGAGGATAATAATTCACCTCTCTGATAATGTCATTCAAAAGCTTGACTTAGATAATGCACATTGTTTGGCTTGTAATTACACAATCAATAAGTGCCAGGTAAGCAACGGGAATACAGAAAACAACCCAAAGAAGATGGTGTCTCCACCCATGGAGTGCGCAGTCTAATTGCTGGGACATGAAAGTATGAGAACTGGACATAGTGTAAAATAAAGTAAAAACATACTATTACAGGAGTAGTCACCATGAGGTTCCCATTAATTTTTTTAAAAACACATCTCTCAGTCTAGAAAATAAAGACTTTTCTGCAGGTTGGAAGGTGTGAGAGGCCTCAGGATCAAGGCAAGACAGGGTGAAAGCTTTAAGAAATGAACAAGGGGTGGTTGAGAAAGTGTGGAGAATGCGTGGAATGAGGGCTTTGCATCTGACTACTTTTTTTTTTGAGATGGAGTCTCACTCTGTCGCCAAGCTGGAGTGCAATGGCATGATCTTGGCTCACTGCAGCCTCTGACTCCCTGAGTAGTTCAAGCAATTCTCCTGCCTCAGCTGCATGAGTAGCTGGGATTATAGGCATGTGCCACTATGCCCAGCTAATTTTTTTTTTTTTTTTGTATTTTTAATAGAGACGGCTTTTCACCATGTTGGCCAGGATGGTCTTGAACTCCTGACCTCATGATCCACCCGCCTTGGCCTCCCAAAGTGCTGGGATTACAGGCATGAGCCACCGTGCCTGGCCTGACTAGTTACTCTTGAGGCTGAGATGGGAGAATCCCTTGCGTCCAGGAGTTCGAGGCTGTAGAGAGCTGTGACCACACCACTGCACTCTAGCCTGGGTGACAGAGTAAGACCCTGTCTCTCTAAAAAGAGAAAGGAATATAAAAAAGAAATATTGCAGCTATAGAAATGGAGGGGAGTACGGGTTGTAACAGGAACTGGGCTGTGCAGCAGGAGGTGCGACAGGTCAGTGAAGGAAGCTTCGTCTGTATTTACAGCCACTCCCCATCACTTACGTTACTGTCTGAGCTGCACCTCCTGTGAGATCACCGGTGGCATTAGATTCTCATAGGAGCACAACCCTATTGTGAACTGCGCACACGAGGGATCTAGGTTGTACACTCCTCATGAGAATCTAATGCCTGATGATCCATCACTGTCTCCCATCATATGCCGACGGGACTGTCTAATTGCAGCAAAACAAGCTTAGGGCTCCCACTGATTCTACATTATGGTGAGTTGTATAATTATTTAATTATATGTTAGAGTGTAATAATAATAGAAATAAAGTGCGCAGTGAATGTAATGCACTTGAATCATCCTGAAACCGTCCCCCAGAGTGTCTGTGAAAAACCTGTCTTCCATGAAACTAGTCCCTGGTGCCAAAAAGGTTGGGGACTGCTGGCTTACAGCATTTTCCCCTCTTCAGATGCCATAAAGACAGATATCCTCCTACTTTTTCTTCTAGTAGTTCAAAAATTTTGGTTTTCTTTATTTACATGCTTTATTCTTCTGGAACTTATGTTTGGTTATGCGAGCTATAACCTAACTTATTTATTATTTGCAGGTGAAAAGCCAATTGTCTCTATACTCCTCATCAAATAATTCTTCTCAACCTCACTACCAGGCAATTCCATATCTACCAGTTACTCATTTTCCACACAGGCTTCTGTCTGTGTGTTGGTTCTCCATTCCGTCCCACTGCTCTGTTTGTCTGCCTATTTTCTTCACTTTATATTATCATGTAAGAATGTGCTTGTGTTATTTTAAACCGTATGTGAACATTATATTTTAAGGATTCCTGTTTTCTTTCTGGTGGACATATCATAGTTTCTTGAATCATTTCTCTATTGTAGGGCAAACACATTGTTCCTAGTTTTTTTGTGTGTGTTTTTTTCTATTATGAGTGCTCCTGTGGTGAATAATTTTTTGTACAAAGCATTTACATATTTTTGGATTATGTCCTTTGGATGGATTCCCAGAAATAGAATTACTGAGTCGAAGGGCATGAATATTTCTTAATGCTTTTAATTCACAACATATATTTATTTAAAACATTAAAGTGAATAAAGATTCTGGAAAGTTCCTGGTACTCTGTGATGTGGTTGTAATCAGCTGGGCTGTGCCAACTCGGAACCTTGGTATGGCTGCCCTGTGGGAGTTCAAGAGGGAGATTAACATGTCTCCTTGATAGATTTATCTTTTGTTTTTGGTAGTTTGTCTAACACACTTTTTATATTCATTTATTCAGGCAGTCATTTTTAAGCACCTATTATATGCCAGGCTTCAGAGGAAAGCAGGCAATAGGATCTTGTATTCCCAATGAACACAATTTCTAGTATGTAAGAAGACAAACAAACAAAATTGAATGATCAAGGAAAAACATGGACTGATGTGACAGCAAGTAGACTTCTGTAGATTGGATGACCAAAAGATGACAAGGATGCTGAGATTTGAATGAAGAGAAAGAGAAAGCCACACCAAAGAGAGGAAAGGCATCCATTAGTGGTGGACATAGCTGGTTCAAAGGACCCTGTGGTGGAGTGGAGTGCAGCCCTGGGCACAAAGGAAGGTCCCCAAAGTAAGAACCTAGATCTGTGGGCTGTGCTGAGAGTACAGTGAACCAACAGCAAAGAAGAAGACAAAGTCCCAGCCACATAGGAGAGTGAGCTCCCTACAGAGCAAAGGTGAGCCATAGAAAAGTTTTAGCTGGGAGGGACACAATCTAACAGGCATTGCTGAAAGATCCTCCAGGCTTCTTTGCAGAGCACAGGTTACAGGGGAACAGGATTGGGGGCTGAGAGATGAGTCAGGAAAAAGTCACTGTTGTCCAGGCTGAAGTTACTGGAGGCGCAGAGAAGGGGTGGCAGTGGAAGGAAAGAAACATGAGTGGATTTCCATTCATGTGTCAGTGGTAAATTCATGGGATTTGCTGACAGATTGGAGGTGTGGAGTTAGGGTAAGACAGGAATCAAGAATATGTTCTCAAATGCTGGCCTAAGTGACTGAGAAACTGGAATTACATTATGGAGATGGAAGAGAATGAGAAGATTGGCTTGTACAGGATGAAGTTGGGGGAGATGTCTGGCTTTGGCCATGTTAAGCCTGAGATACCTCTTTGGTTAAGAAGTGGAGAGGTGAGTGAGACAGTTAGGGTCACAATTCTGAAGTCCCAGGGAGAAGTTTGGAGCTGTAATATCTACTTGGGTGTCACTGACAGAGAGAATTCAAGTACACTGGTAAACAGATTTGTAAACAGAGAATAGAAATGATTGACCATCACCAAGAAAAACATTATTTTTTTCTAGGTTTCAAGAATATTCTGGGTTTTTTATATTTATCTTTGTGAACAAAAAAAAAAAATTTTTTTTTCATTTCTTCCAAGTAGGAAGAGAGAAAGTCTTGAGTTTTCTTATCTAGTGGCTTCCTATGGCCTTGGTCCTGGCACAGTCCTCCAATGTTTAGGGGTGACTTGAAGAATTATTCTTGTCATTTGATCAACTATCCAGATGCAACAGGGTGGGTCACAAAAACAAGATTTTGAATCTTGCAAGCTTTTCCAGAAACATTCCCCTGTCTGCTGTGTTTATGTTGGAATGGAAAATTTGTGCCTGATTTTACAGTGAGCTTTTCTCAAGATATACGAGTTGCTACCTCATCACATTATCCTGCATCTCGGGACCTCTCACACCTCGATGGTGTGATGTAATGCGATGTGAGGTGCTCATTGCTACAGAGCTGTCATGAACAAAACCTGTGCTACTAGAGTAATGCCTTTCCACATCATTTTCAAAGTGGCCTTGCATAGCATTCCCAGTATATTATTTTTGATTGTGAGAGTGCATGTCTCTGTGTTTGAGTATAAAATAGAAAATTTAATTATTAAAAAAAGACCATTCCTCTTTCCTACTAGAATAGTATAGATTAGTGATTGGAATAGGCAGCGAGTAAAGCTTTGTGGATGGAAACAAAAATTGATGAGTCGGAGAGGATGCAAATTCCAATGTTGCCACTTCTTTGATTTGTAACCTTGGGTACATTTCTTAACCACTTGGGGCCTCAGTTTCCCCACTGACATTGGGATAATAAAATTACCAACTTAATAGAGAGCCCGTGAGGACCAGAAAATACTACACTTTGAAACTGTACATTTTCGCTGATTGAGTCATCAAAGAATCAAAGCCCCTGTTTCACAAACATGTAAATAGATCAGAGAGTGGCAGTGTCCAGTCATCATAAAATTAAAAGTACTGGCTTTCTTCTGGGTTTTGAGAATATGCTGGGTTTTAGTTAAATAAATATTTATTTGTTGAATTAAGTCATTTAAATAATTAAATAACGGAGCAATTATTTGTTGCCTTCCTGCCACGTGTTAGGTACTGTGCACGTAAAACACACGAGACACGGGTACAGATATTGTCCTCAAAAAGCTGACAGGAATCCCAACTTAAAAAAAAACAATTATTTCATCACCCTTATAATAAGTCCGGCAGCAAAAAAGCTCAATTGTTAGCACATACACACTGAGGCATTTTAGTCATTGCTTTTAGTTATTCCAACTAACATTTCTGTTTGGACTACTCAGAATTAATTACTGATTTTGTGTATCAAAGCTGGAGATTCAAATACATGAATTTCTCAGGTCTTTGGGGGGAAAACCACTGATGTAACTTCTACTGAAGAGCTGTGTCTACTGGATACCAAGTCTTGTCTTTCTAGCCGGGCGCGGTGGCTCAAGCCTGTAATCCCAGCACTTTGGGAGGCTGAGACGGGCGGATCACAAGGTCAGGAGATCAAGACCATCCTGGCTAAGACGGTGAAACCCCGTCTCTACTAAAAAATACAAAAAACTAGCCGGGCGAGGTGGCGGGCGCCTGTGGTCCCAGCTACTCCGGAGGCTGAGGCAGGAGAATGGCGTAAACCCGGGAGGCGGAGCTTGCAGTGAGCTGAGATCTGGCCACTGCACTCCAGCCTGGGCGACAGAGCCAGACTCAGTCTCAAAAAAAAAAAAAAAAAAGTCTTCTCTTTCTGCACATTTTAATATGCCACTTTCTCAAGGCAGCATCCACGTGCACTAGGCAGGGAACCATAGTGAGCACCTTCTAAAAGGGAGGCCTTGATTTGTGAGTGAAATGCTGAGATGCTCTCTCAAAACACACAATGTACTATGTTGGTAACATGTCGTTTTATAATTCATCAATTAAAATGATAACTAATGCTTACTGTTAAATAAAATGCAATTTAGCTAAGAATGAATAAATCATAGTTGAGAATTAGAGAAGAAAAATTCAGTCTCTAGAACATGAGTTGTTTTTTAAAAAAAAAAACAAAATCCCATAGGGCTGGGTGTGGTGGTTCATACCTGTAATCCCAGCACTTTGGGATGCCGGGGCAGGTGGATCACCTGAGGTTAGGAGTTCGAGACCAGCCTAGTCAACATGGGGAAACCCTGTCTCTACTAAAAATACACATGGTGGTGGGCACCTGTAATCCCAGCTACTCGGGAGGCTGAGGCAGGAGAATCGCTTGAATCCAGGAGGCAGAAGTTGCAGTGAGCCAAGACTGTGCCACTGCACTCCAGCCTGGGCAACAAGAGGGAAGTTCCATCTCAAAAAAAAAAAAAAAAAAAAAAAAAATCCCATAAAGATAAGTAAAAAAGGGAGATTTAAAATGCCTCTCTGCATCCTTTTCATGCCTGTGCAGTTACCAGCTGGTAAGGGCAAATGGTCTTACCTTATTACTTTTATTTGTGTGTCTTCAAGGCAAATTCCATAGGTGTGATGGAAATCCTTGCTTTGGGCTGCCTGTTCCAGAGAGAGACCCAAACGTTCAGTGCACTTGGCATTGACTGGATATTGAAACAACTAACAAGACAGATATTTTAGGGAATATCGTTTTGAATAAAGGAACATCATAATGGAACAGTCATGAGTCTAAACTTGCTAGCCAGAGTCCTTGGGGTTGAACTCTTTCTTGGCAACTTGATAGCTGTGTAATGTTAAGCAATATCTAACTCCTCAGTGACTTAGTTTTCTCATCTATAAGATGGGGTTAATCATGCTACTTATACTGTAGGGTATGGTGAGGTTTTATGGAGTTTATAGTGCGCAATGAGTTCAGAATGGTACCTGGCATATGATAAGTGCCACGTAACTGTTGATTATTATTATTAAGTGAGGCTGATTCAAAATAAACATGGTTTGAGATAGACACTTGGTTTTGGAGAAAGGGTGGCTTGTGATGAAGGAATCAAAAACACAGTTACAGTCTTGGAATATAAATGGACTGAGCTTCCTTCAGTGTGAGAGGGACTCTAGGTAACGGAAAGGCAGAAGGCATGGGATTTGGGTTTGTTTGTTTGTTTGTTTGTTTTTTTGTCTTCTTTCTCAATATCTGGATGTGGCAGAAAAAGAAATGTAGGGAGAGCAAGTGTAGCAAGTGTGTTTCTGCCTCGGTCATTTCAGGCAAATTTATTCTTTCTTCAGTATCTTCTGAGAAAGGTTAGCTGATGCATGTAAAACAGGAATGACTAAAATAGTAAGATACAAATTAATAGTGTTATTTAAGTTTGTGTGTACAAGAGAGTAGGGTTATAAGATGAGACATTCTCATTTTTTTCTAGAACCACAAGATACTGAAGAAAGTTCATACCCTCCCATCTCCCAGCTTTCAGACCCCTTCAGAACACTCTCCACTTTGACTTGTTTATTTTAATAAAAAAAAGAAAAACACATTTTCAGGAATAGATGCTTTAGGTATGGTTCATTCTTTGGAGGGGGTGTATGTGTACCACGTGACAAGTGGTTGCCATGGTAATTTCTCATTATTGTTGAATTGAAAAATAATTACTCTGGCAAAAATCCCACGTAACCTGTCAGTGCTTAAGTTAAAGATGCCGAGGGGCAGCCCTGGCACTGGGATCCTGTTTTTGGTGAAGGAGGGATAGGGTTGGGAACAGGAGAGAATCCAGGATGGAAGCAAAATGCTTCTGTAGATTTTTAAGCATAATTAAGACTGTCTTCTGCTATTTGACATGACTGTGTGTTTCACCCTGATATATGATTAGGCTGCTGGTGAAATTTGGGTTCACCTGTGAGATGGGACAAAAGGACTAAGGATTGTAATAGCACAAATGCATACAAGGGATTGTTTAGAATAAAGAAGCTTTGATGGTATTTTTTCCTAAGTAAAATATAGAAGAATTGTCAACTCCACTTCCCCTGTCTGTGTTCAGGCTGAGTTAATTTCATCTTTATTTACCTGGAGGCTGCTGTATGCTATTGTTACTTTCTAGCTTTGGGGAAAAGAACTCACTTTTTACTTATTAATATTCACTGAACACTCGCCACACACAGTTCAGATACTAAACAACAGCAAGAATTGGAAGTACCTGTCTGTTGGGAAAACACGTGTCCTAGATCAGAAACTTTGTGGCAGGGTGCACAGAGCTCAGTCCACACACGAGTTCGGGCATTTGGTACTCAGTGCTCCTGATCCATGGGTCGTTGTGGAGTGGCATGGAAAACCTATGCTTGCTTGCTTTCCTATGCCTGTGTCAAGAAATAATCCTCCTTTTGGTTAATGAAGCCCTTAACATACACTCCTCTTTTAAGAGAATGATTGGCAAACTGGTAGTATTATTAGTAGTGTTACTCTATTTTTGCATCTTTTTTTGGACTTCTAGCTGTTCACCCTTCTCCCAGCAGAGCTAGTCTCTGTTTTGTCATTAAGCTGCTCCTGCTACTAGATCCCACTTGGAAATATAATTGCTTAACAGTACTCTTTGAATCTCTACCCATGCATCAATCAGACTAGATGCTTTTCATATGAAAGTACAGGGACCTCCTAATGAAAGGACCAAAATATAGACAGGTACAAACCTTATGTCTAGGCACAGCCACTTTAGGCATATGCCTGAGAAAAAGTCTTACATATAAACACAAAGGGAAACTACAGAGACGTTTATGGCCGCAATGTTGTGATGACCAAAAAAATAGGAACTATCTGGAGATTATTAGTAGCAAAATGTTTAAATACAATGTATTACTGTATATTTATTCAGTGCATTAGTATGTAGTTTATATAAGGAAAGAGAGACCCAATATATAAATTGGGGCTGAGCATGCTCATGCCTGTAATCCCAGCACTTTGGGAGGCCGAGGCGGGTGGATCACCTGAAGTCAGGAGTTCAGGATCAGCCTGACCAACATGGAGAAACCTCGGCTCTACTAAAAATACAAAAATTAGCTGGGTGTGGTGGTGGGCACCTGTAATCCCAGCTACTCGGGTGGCTGAGGCAGGAGAATCGCTTGAATGTGGGAGGTGGAGGTTGCAGTGAGCCAAGATCGTGCCACTGCACTCCAGCCTGGGTGACAGAGCAAGACTCTGTCTCAAAAAAAAAAAAAAATATATATATATATATACACACACACACACACACACACACACACATGCATATATATACATATGTGTATATATATGTGTGTATATATATACATATATAAATTGGATAGGTCTTCAAACACAATGTTAAAAGTAAACAAATCACGGTTAAGGAAGAAAACATAATGTATCTTATCATGTAAAACAAATATTAAAAACAAAACAGGACTGTATATGAATGGAATCATGCATGTATATAAATATAAAAGATGGGCTAGGAAGATCCATGTGGTTTTCATGAGACAGTTGTGTATGGGGGTCTAGGGGAGGAGAGAGAAAAACAGAGTAGTTATGGTGGCAGAACATTTATTTTTATTTGTAACATTTAATTACTTTAGAAAAGGAAAATGCAATAATATTGCAATGATTGTTAATTCTGGGTAATGGGCCCATGAGTCTTCATCATATCCTCTTTTGTTCTCAATTTTTTAAATTAATAAAGTAAAATCTGGCTTGTTTAATGACAGCCAGTCAAGTGCATTCATGTACTACAAGCAACCTTAACCAACATTTCACTGAGACATATAATACTCCAAAGGTGGCTCAAAAGCATGGCAGTGTAGGTATGAGATAATATTTTAAATTTCTTCCTCCATGTGAACTTCTGACATGCGTGTCTGGGGCATTCCGTTGTTGTGAGATGAGATAACAGTGATGTGACATAGAGAAGACTTCTCTCGAATGCTGTCTTGGCCCCTAGCTACTGAGGTTAGATTTTAAGATTCCTATAATTTTAGAGAAAGTATCTTACACACTGTGTGGGTAGGGCCTTATCATCTGTTTAGTGCATTTTTTCTACTCTATTATTGGGTACTAATTTATAGGAGAATCCTGCTGAGGATGGATAGATACATAATGCCCATTCTTTATCCTTAAGTAATGTAGTCTGCTGGAGCTGTCAGAAGTTTAGGAAAATGTGTGTTACAAGGTGATGATTCCATGATAATTTCATATACACTCTATTGGGAGTATAGTTGTCAAGATTTCCGAGTACGGAAGACAGTGAAAGAGGGGTCCACAAACTGCATCATTGCCGGTCAAAAGAATGACATATGCAAAGGCAGGGAGGCACAAAAAGTTGACAAGGAGCCCTTGACCCTGACAGGTGAACTGCTGGAGGTCCCTTGGCTCCCACACATTGCTGGGAGGCCAACTCCAGGGCTCCTGCATACACTGGCTCCTTTCTGGTATGGTAAGAATGTTTTTTCTCTGGATAGACTGTCTTTTAGCTTAGACGCACCAAATGTTGTATCTCTTATATCTGCCAGTCCCAGATGTGCGTGCCACCCAGTACACCTGGGATCAAGATGTCAGACTTGTGGTTGTGTTTTAAAAGCATGTTCTATACCCCTTACTTGGAAGTCCGAAAAGGTTGATCTTTATTTTTTGGGCAAAGATGAGACTGGTCAGTCTCAATGCACCTCCTGGTTAATCTCCAAGTTAGTTTGACTTGTGATGATTATTTGTGTGGAGTAAGAGTGATCAGCTGCACCCTGCTTTGCCTCTAAACTTCAACGGAAACCAGATTTAGTGAGCTGCTCTATGGGATCCTTCATCAAAACAGCCTTGATAACTTAATTCATGCAGTCTCGTACTGGCTGTCTTGCTGAACATGGCCACATTGCCAGGTCCAAAAGGAGAATGGGCCATTTTTGTGGTTCTTGCATTTCTCCAATGATGTTGGCTCTAAGTTTCCAACATCAGGTGGAACTGCTAGCCTGTACATAAAATTGCAGAATTTTAACTAGTACCTTTTCTTTCAAATGACCATAGTCTCTTTTCCTCACATGTGGCCAAGATGACTGACAATTAAATCTTGGAAAATTGAATTTTTTTTTTTTTTTGGAGTAACTGTTCACAACTCATGAGGTAGCTGTGTTACCAAGAACTGAGCTTCTACCAGTAGAGTTGTTAGATCTTCTGCCAGAGACTTCCATTTGACTCAGCAGAGGTCTTAGCTGTATTTCAGCCGCTCCCTAAACTCCTAATCTCTTTATTAGGCACATTACTCCTACAAAATTGCCTAACTGATCTCAGGAACTATACCAGAAAAGAGAATGGAAGCAAGAAGTGTTCCAAAAGGAGATTTATTATTAGGAACACCATGTGAAGGTGGGAAAAAGGGCATGAACTCTGAAAGGTTGGAGGAGGAAATTTCCTCTCGTCAATGCTGACCTCTTACTCTAACTCTTGTAAACCATTTTTGGTCTTCAACCTAAAGTGGGAAATAACTTTTTAAGTAGAATTATTTACAAAAAAGCGTGTATTGGAGTTAGGCAGACTTGTTACGTGAACTTTAGCTTCATCACTTTCTTGCTTTCTGACCTTTATTGAGTAGCTTGCCTTTTTGAATTTTAGATTCTCTATGAATATCTTAAGGGTTAAATGAGATAACGATGAATGATAATAGTTGACACATATTGAACAACTACTATATGCCAGGCAGTTTCTCTTAAGTCCTCACAGCCCACTGAGATTATTATTCTCACTTACCCAACAAGCAAACAGACGCAAAGAAATTAGGTGAGTTGACTGAGGTCATCCAGCTATTAAGAGGCAGAATTCACCTGTGTAAGTCAGTATAACATAGAAGTTAAGGACATAAGTTCTCTATAAGGCTGCCTGCTCTGCCCCTTGGTAGCAATTAGGGTAGTTATGAATATAAAATGGTTCAATACATCTACAGTACTTAGAAAATTCTGGATTACGATACTAACGTTAACCCAGGGCCCCCAACGATGTGCTCTTTCCGTAATAAGCTTCCTTCATATACAGCCAACACAAGAATGGCCTATCACCAACACTTAGTAATTTTTGTCTTAAATCTCTACTCCTTTTATTCCTTTCCTAAATAAATATTTGTTCTGTCATAACTAAAGACTAATTCAAAAGCTGTGTGTGTGTATGTGTGTGTGTGTGTTTGCATGTGTTTGCACGTGGGGGGAGATTGAAAATTATAGTTTAAATACACAGAATGCCATTTTTATGCCAGTTTAAAATTATTGACCAACAGACAAAGTAGGGTCCACAATCAAGATCTCTGGACAACTTTGTAGAGTGATTTTCCTGAGCTGACTTTGTGATGCCACAATAAGAAATTTCATCCATCCATCTATCTATTGATGTGTTCTATCAACCAAACAAAAATAGTATTTTATCTACCTAGTATATGCCTGGCCCTGTGAATTTAAATGTTACATTTTTATTTCAAGGATGTTCTTTCAAGATTTGTGACCGAAACCAATTATTTTGTGTGTGTGTGTGGTTACCTAATGTGCCCATTCTCCCAGCAAACCTCTTCTGAAATTTCCTGAGAAGTTGCCTTATCCCGTGTTCCACTGAAACTAGTTTGAATTGTATGACATTTCTCATTCTTGGATCATTATGTCTCTTTCAACTTCTGCCAAAACTCACGTACCTATCTAGGCCCTTTGGAACCTGTAACACTGCTCATAGACGTTCCTCGAACCTCATTGTAACTTGAGTACTTTCTTTTCTCCCAGTGACCTCAGATCAGCCAGCATTTCTCTTGACTTTTGCCTTTCACTGGTTCATTTTCCAGCAGCAGTGTCAGAGACCAAGAGTTAGATTATCAGAAAATAGAGGGTGATATGTTTTGGCTGTGTCCCCACCCAAATCTCATCTTCAGTTATAGTCCCCATAATCCCCATGTGTCATGGGAGAGACAAGGTGGAGATAACTGAATCACAGGGATGGTTTCCCTTATCTTGTTCTCGTGATAGTGAGTTAGCTCTCATGAGATCTGATGGTTTTATAAGGGGCTTCCCCCTTCACTGGACACTCATTCTTCTCCTCCCCTTCCACCATGATTGTAAATTTCCCGAGGCCTCCCCAGCCATGCTGAACTGTGAGGCAATTAAGCCTCTTTCCTTTATAAATTACCCAGTCTTGGGTATATCTTCATAGCAGTGTAAGAATGAATTAGTACAGAGGGGATCCAGTCATTGGGCCTCTGAATAATAAGCAAAGCAAACGAGAAGTAATACATTTTCATTCAGATTTTTAACTGTGTTGTGGACAGATGCTGTTGCCAGGGAAATGGGTTGCTAATGGTTGAAGTGATAGGGAAAAGTGCTGATTTATAAACAGACTATTTTTAAAAGTTCATTTTTTTTTTTTGAGACCAAGTCTCACTCTGTCACCCAGGTGGGAGTGCAGTGGGGTGATCTCGGCTCACTGCTACCTCTGCCTCCCAGGTTCAAGTTATTCTCTTGCCTCAGTCTCCCGTGTAACTGGGATTACAGGCGCCCACCACCACGCCCGGCCGGATAATTTTTGTATTTTTAGCAGAGATGGGGGTTTCACCATGTTGGTCAGGCTGGTCTCAAACTCCTGACCCTCAGGTGATCCACCCGCCTAGGCCTCCCAAAGTGCTGGGATTACAGGCGCGAGCCACCATGTCTGGCCATAAAGT
Organism: Theropithecus gelada; assembly: GCF_003255815.1. Classification (NCBI taxonomy): domain Eukaryota; kingdom Metazoa; phylum Chordata; class Mammalia; order Primates; family Cercopithecidae; genus Theropithecus; species Theropithecus gelada. The sequence goes on along the minus strand of NC_037672.1, from coordinate 15,669,470 downwards.
TCATTTTCAATGCAGTTCTTTATAAAGTGGAATGCCTCCTGCCCTAGATATAATATTAAAGATGGTAGGCAGAGGCAGGGAAAGGGCATTTTATTGATCTTGACTGTCTTTGGGGTGCTCTCCTGCAGATTTTATCTCTTGAAGATTTTATTCATCTTCGCTCCCTTTGGGGAGCACTTTATACATATTTATTTAATCCTCAGATCTGTGCTGCCAGATAGTTACTATTGTTGTTGTTATTGTTATTGTCAGCTTCTAAATAAGTAGACAGGCTGGGGAAGGTAGAATAAGTTGCTAGGTTCAATAGCTGGGAAGAGGCAGTGTTGCCTGCAGGACTGAATTCAGCCATGATGTATTACCAATGGCTTTACTGTGAAGCTCCAGGCAGTCTCCTGAGCATGAGTCCTGGCTACAGGTCTGCATAACAAGGCAAGGAGCTCAAAGAAGAAACCAACTTGAGAGTAAATATTCCCTTTCTACTCTTTCTTCCCTCTTGCTGAACTCTAACCCCTGCCTCTCAAAGACTGTCAGGGAAGTGTAGCAGGTTGCTGCACAGAGCAGAGGATGGGTAGGTCGGCAGTGTCCAGTGGTCTGAGTTTAAATTCCATGTCTGACGTTTATTCGTGGAGTGAACTGGAGCAGGTGACATTTACTGCCTAAGCTTTGGTTTCTGCAGTTGCAAAGTAGAGTTGCAAAGCAGCTTCATTCATTCACTGAGCTGCTTTTATGAGTAATATCCTGGGCTAGACACTGTTCTGGGGGTTGGGAGATAAAGTAGCAAGCAAAACAAAGCCCCTGTATGCAAGAAGCTTATATTTGTATTGAAGAGAAAAAAGCCACACACACAGAAGAAATGGATTCGTAGTGTGGATTAAGTAGGAAAATACACATAAAGTCGTTAGACTAGTGCTTGGCATGTGGTAAACACTCAATAAATGTTAACTGTGACTCTTTTTCCATCTGTGTAGTGATTTAAAGTCAAATAAACAAATGTATCCAGTCTTCTGAATAGGGTTTCTTTCCCTGGCAGATTCCTCCACTTCCAGGCCCACTGAGTTTTCTAAAAGCTCCGCAAGCTTCCAGAGCGTTGAGGACGTGTGCCATGGTCTCAGATGTGGAGCGAAGCTGCCTGTTTAGTTGCTCATGTGATTGTCTTCTGCTAGTGGGTTTTAAGCCCTTTGAGGGTAGGGACCAGTCTCTTATTCAGCTGTGCATTCTGAAGGCCTACACATAGTTAAGTGCCCAATACATATTTGTTTCTGAAAGGAGACAAAGCAGACCAGTTTGTACGTGGATCCATGCATTACTGTTCGGTGGTTTCCTATCTACCCTGTGTTACTGAGGAAAGGATTGGCTTTTGCTATGGTGATTGGAAGGAAGCCAAAGAGAGACACAAAAATCCATTTGTCTGAGCTGCTTCTTTTCTGAAGGAGAGGACGGCATCAATCTTCTGTTGCTCCTTAATTATTCTTGCTGGGACTGAGGGTTCATTCCTGAGGCCTGCCAGTGACAACAACTTAATGTTGTCATAAGCAGAACAACTTAATGGGAAGAAGAGAGGCTTGTAGTATCTCTGCCAGGACCCGGCAGTGGGACTATTACATGGGGAGTGGCAATTCCCTTTCTGTCTCCTCTTCCATCTGACAGGCAGCTGGGATGCATCTTGTCTTCAACTAACAATTCTCTAGAAAAAACATGGTACTTAAGAATTTTGGGATAAATCAAGTCCTATACCGAGAATTAGGCTGGGATGTGATTCCTCCTGTAAATATGACACTGTGTATAACCTTCTTAAATCACTGTGAGAGGGGGCCGTCTTCTCCCCTTGGAGATTAACAACGATTCTAACTGCCTTAAACTGGGCCACTTCCAAAGTGTTTTCTGCATGAGCAGGAGAAACATTCAACCCAAGACAAACAAACAGAATTCATATGGATGGCCTGCATTCTGCTGAACTGCTCTATTTTTAATACTCTTTAACAACAAGCTAGTGGTTGCCTATCCTCTTAAAACAATCAAGAACAGTCCATATATATTTGAGAATCTCTTGTGCGTGAACTTCTCTATCAATCTATCCATCCATGTATCCGTACCTCTATCTTTTATAGGGATATTTGCAAACAATAGAGCTGGGAACATCTCTTTTGATTAAATTATGTTTGAAAATGATGTTTAACCTGGTTGTAATATTGTGGTTTCTATTTATAAAAATGAACTCTTAAAAGAGCAGAGAGAGAGAAAGAGAAAAAAAAGTCGCGTGTATTTTACATTAAATGCAAACCCTTTTGTCAAAAAACATCACATTGTGTTTTGTGGCACATTTATTAAATCTCCCCAAATATATACTGGAGAATTAATTTTTATTCGGTAGGTTTGAGCTCACTTATTGAATTGAAATTTGGTTCCCAATTGAGGCAATTAATTTGAAGAGTGACCACCCACCTACCCTTTCCTAGAACACCCACACATATACACGAAGTAACGAGCAAGCAGCAACTGAATTTTTCTTTCTCTTCCGTTTTCTTTTCCTCTTTGAGATATTTTCCACTTTCCCCTGTTAAATAAATGATCTGTCTCTTTGCAGGACAGCGACAACCTCTGGTGGGACGCCTTTGCCACTGAATTTTTTGAAGATGATGCCACATTAACCCTTTCATTTTGTTTGGAAGATGGACCAAAGCGATACAGTAAGAAAGAAGTTTATTTTTCTAATATTTCCTCTTTTTGTGCCTGTAAGAAAACCACAGGGGTCTTCAGAGAATAGCACAGAGCTGACAGCCTGACAATAATACCTCCACTCCTGACGATGTTCTTGCTGCCTATCAAGTCATTGTCACTGGGTGGCAGCCCGAGTTGGCTCTGAAAGATTTCCTTCGAGGCTTAGAATGTCTGGGTATTTGCCTGTTTAGAGAGCAAGGCAAATATGAACCAAGTCACTCAGTGACGAGTGGGAGCGGAATGATGGAAAATTTCCATGCATCTCTTCTCTGCCACCCTCTTTTATCCTTGACGGTTCACACTTGACATCCAATGTTCTGCTTCTGAAGGTTCTTAAAAAAAAAATTCCCACTGTCACTGCATCAGCCACATCCTTCTAATTCCCTGTTATCAATTATCTCAGGTATTTATTTGACAAGTGCTATCTTTTTTTGGGGTGTGGGGAGGCCACAGTTGCTTTGAACATACAGTTTGGGATTAGTGCTGACAGAATTATAGTTCCTTGTCTTTCAGGCTAGTGATAACTCTGTAAAGATCCTCAAATTACAGCCTGTGGCACCTTGGGTAACAGCTGATCTGTCCTGATTAGGTTCAGCCAACTTGTCAGAGATCAGATTTGCTACTTGTGCTATGAGACCAGGAGGCATAGATGCATCAGCACAAAAGCAATTAATGTCCAGTTAGATCAGAGAGAGATGCGTTTTCAGAAATCAGTGTTGCACATAGGAAAGGATCCATCGGAGGAAAAACATCGCCACTGTCACAAACACTGAAATGATGAGGGAACCAGACGTGGTATGATGAACCAGTCATGGTATGAATGAGTCAATCCAGAACATTTGAAAAATTGACAGGTAATAGGGTTCTTGATACATGTGATTGAAAGCTCTGATTGTTGCTAATCTATTTCAAAGCCACTATGGAACAACAATTAAAAAAAAACTCGGGGAGGCTTTAGGCAACTTGGTGCAATTTGCATACTATTAACAGCTATACTAGTAGCATCAGTTGCATAATTAACTGATTAATTATGCTAATATATGCACATGGTGATTTTGCAATAGTGTTAAATAGGGGAGGAGCAGCCTGGAGTGGACTTTCTGCCCAACTGAAACTGGTTGCCAGGCGCATCTCTTTATATTTGTGTCTCATGGACTTTTAAGGATGTGGGACATTTCTAATCAATATTTTGGGCGAGAGGAGGGGCAGGCAGTATATCAGAAAATGGGCTGTTTAGAGGACCTTTATATTCAACAAAGTGACTCTGGGTGCAAGCACTGATAAGCCTACTTCAAGGGGTCCTGCTGAGCTAACTTGCTCTCCGATGTGTGGGTGCCCCCAAGCAGCCTCATGCCCTAAAGAGGTGTTTCAGAAGTCCCTGGGAGATAAATGAACTCAGCAGTCCAACAATGACTCCCTCCTCAAAAAGCTGCCTGATCAATGGCGTATAATTTCTAACCAAGCAGTCATCCATCCTCTGAGCCACCTTGTTTTTTTCTGAGGCATAAGCTCAGATAACTTCAAGTTATCATTATTTTATGTTCTTGTGCTTTGTTGGTTCAGAAATCCATCAGGGACTGCTCAGGGAACTAGAATTACAGTTTTAAAATATGTCCTAATACAACAGATTCTGGCTCTTCCCTCTGTCCATCCCACCCCAGCATCATTTGGGAGTGAATCACGATCATCGCCTGTTTAAGATCTTATCTCCATGTACAGGAGTAAATGCCTGACTACCAGCCATTGTTGCCCAGGTTTCTTTGTTTCTCCGAGCCAAAATATTTCCCGAGTGGAGAAGAGAAACAAAGATGATTGACGGTCTTGAGCCGAGTCTCATCAGCTGCCTTGCTGACAGCCTGGTGATGTGCACACGCTGCTGATGTGCGGGCTGGTGACAGCTGATTGACAGCCCAAGACTGGGAGACAAGAAAGATGAAGCTTGCTTAGAACGCCTGACGCGCACTGTTTATGCAGCGCTCTGAGCTCAGGCGCTGCCACCTTAACCCGTTCGAGGTCCAGGCATGCTGTGCCAGGCTGGGCAGATGCCTGGCTGTCCTGGGGCTGGAAGCTGCAGCTCTTCCTTCATGCTTCCAGGGAAGCTGAAAGCTTTTTTTTCTGATGAGAAAAATAAGATTTGGCTGTTGCGTTTGTATTTGTTAAAAAAAAAAAAATCCGCAATTACACACATATGAAATAATAAGAGATATTCTAGCTGAGGTGTTTTTTTAGCCTTTACTAGAAAAAACTTTTCCTTCTTCCTCCCCATCGCTGGTGTCTAGGGGGTCCTTTGGGGTCTATGATACTTTATCTCTAAGTTGCCACAAATCCTGTAATGGGCGTCTTCTTTTTTATTTATTGTTTGTCATCCCTTATTAGAATGTTATTTCCATGTGGATGAGGGCTCTGTTTTGTTACTTGCTGAATTCTCAGATTAATACAGGAACTCACACATAATAGGTAGCTCAATAAATATTTGTTGAGCGAAGGAATAAATGAGTACACAAATGCATAGACATTTGTAGAAAAGTTTATATCATCAAATAAAATGTTGGCAAAGCAATGCTTTACTGAGGTCTTTGGACTTTTTTGAATAGGAAGAAATTGACCCACAGTGGTCCGCTGGCATGCTCAAACAGACTCTGGGTTATGATCTGATATTTTTTTCTTTTTTTGAGACAGAGTTTCACTCTGTCACCCAGGCTGGGTTGCAGTGGTGTGATCTCGGCTCACTGCAACCTCTGCCTCTGGGTTCAAGTGATCCTCCTGCCTCAGCCTCCCTCTCGAGTAGCAGGGATTGCAGGTGCCTGCCACCACATCCCGCTAATTTTTGCATTTGTAGTAGAGATGGGGTTTCACCATGTTGACCAGGCTCATGTCTAACTCCTGGCCTCAAGTGATCCACCAACCCAGCCTTGGCCTCCCAAAGTGCAGCCACCGCATCTGGCTGTTCTGATAGATTTTAATAGGAAAAAAAGTCCCGGCAGTATAATAATTCAAGAGATAATGATGTTCTGGGTGATATATTGTTCCTTGCATCCAGAAAACAGAAAACTCCTCTGTGTTGACCCTCTTCCTCCATGTGCCCCGTCTCCTAAGCCCTTCACTCCCCCGATGGAGGAGTGTCCGCCCAGGCGAGATATGGTTGGGCAGGTGGAAGCCACTGATGTTTTCTTAGGGGATAGGTGGTAATTGGTGCGGAGAGCTTCAGGATGGGCCAGGTTATTAGACTATGTGAGAAATTGGCCTGTGCCTCCCTAAGGCCACTTGCCTGTCCCCGCCCTGGACAGCACCAGGAAGGTGCTACTCTGGCAGCTGGAGAAGTGGGCAGTTCCATGGAGGAAGTTCTAACCTTTGGATAAGGTGAACTCTAGAAAAGAAGCGGATCAGAGGTAGACAATTCCCTGGCAGCAGCTCAGTAGAATAAAGAACATTAGGGCTAAAAGGATCCTTTCTAAAAATGGAAACTTGGGCCAGAGAAGTTAGGTGGGTGCCCCACAGATGAGGCTGAGCCTCAGGTTTCCTGACTCCAAAGTCAGCTTGCTCACTCACTCTGTCTCTCTATCTCTCTGTCTCTGTGTGTGTGTCTCTCTCTCTCTCTCAGACACACACACACACACACACACACACACACCCTATTCCTATATCGTGCCATAGCTAAGGGAAAATAAATGATTTTATCAACACACACATTTCTGGTAACAGAAATAAGGTCCGAAATAATAACTTTCCTTTATCTGAAACAGGAGACAAAGGAAGCCAAGGATCAGGTTCCTTGAAGCCCTCTGTGCACCTACTCTGCATTTCTAAGTCCAGCATAAAGTGTTACTATTTCCTTCTCTGTCTTGGGTTAGGCTGATCACTGGCTCTTAGTTTCAAGCACAATATTAATTTCCCTTTGCTCCTTTTAGGCATGTAGCAGAACTGTGCCTCACACTATTCTTCCGCCTCATGACAGTCACAACCACCATTTGGGTAATATGCTTCTCAGCCGACCTAGCCTGTGTCCAGGTCCACATTGGCCACATTTTTAGGAAATATGTGGTTCACAACTCATTCAGAAAATATTTCCTTGCTAGGAGAGATACATGGAGAAGGATCTCCTGAGGCCCGTCTCAGCAGGCGATGCAGGGCTGAGAGGCTGGATGGTTTAGGAGAAAGGGCACAAGAGTTCAATGCAAACATTCTTGGGCTTTAATCCATGCTTTGCTCGATAAACAGAGACTTCATCTTCTCATGTGCAAGTGAGTATATTACTACCATCACTGCACTGGGTGCTATGGCTCACACCTGTAATCCCAGCACTTTAGGAGGCCAAGGTGGGTGGATCACCTGAGGTCAGGAGTTCAAGACCAGCCTGACCAGTGTGGTAAAACCCCATCTCTACTAAAAATACAAAAATTAGCCGGGTGTGGTGGCCTGCGCCTGTAATCCCAGCCACTCGGGAGGCTGAGACAGGAGAATTCCTTGAACCCAGGAGGAGGTTGCAGTGAGCCAAGATCACGCCACTGCATTCCAGCTTGGGTGAGAGAGCGAGACTCTGTCTCAAACAAAACAAAACAATAAAAACACTGCCAGTGAAAATTAAATGAGATATTATAATCAAAGAGCCAAGGACCATTTGAAGCATAGAATGATCAATATTTATTATCATTGATATGCATGGCCTTGACCTCACCATAGCTTCTATGCATTGAAAAGGCTTCCCACTGGGCAGGACTTATCAAATGCACAATGTGGACAGCCTGATGCCGAGGCTTCCTGGCCAGGTGGGAGTCCATATGACCTCTTTGATGGGCGGTTCCTGCTGAAATGCAGGACTGAGGAGATTAGGCTCTGCTCCCAACATTCACGTGCAGAAACTCACTCTCACTTCTGGTAAGTGGCGAGCAGACGAAGGGAGTAGAGCGGGGAACAGTGATTAAGAATGTGTGGGGCTAAAGACTCCAGAACACATGGTTAAACTATGTGTAAGTGTGCATGGCTTTGGAGGTTAATGGGGGAAATGGTGTAACTACTAAAATGCCACCTTGTTTCAGAGCACTTTCTGTTGGCCTGTTTCTTAGAGAAAAATCTAATTCTTTTCTAAGTGGCCTCATTTGAACTGTAAGGGTTTGATGGGATGGTGCATGTAGTTTTTGGCAGTGCTTTCATCCTTTGAAAATGCTCCATAACACATTGGTGGGCGTTCTTATTAGATTGGATTCCAATAAGCACATTGCTTTCTCTAGATTGAGATCTAGGACAATGCAGATGAAATTTTCATCAACTTTTTAACTACTATTTGTGGTCTGGGGCTAGGGGTCCCAGTAATTCTCTATCACACACTTGTTATTTCATCTTGACCTTAGTACTCTGTCTGGAATGAGGATTTCCAGTGGGACCACACGCATTCATGGCCACACTAGCCAAAAGGTATTCCGTGGCTGCTGGGGGAACATTTCTCTCTCCAAAAAGAGAAAAGTCGTTTTAAGAAATGTCATCACTCTCTGTGCTTTTATTTTCCTCAGTCACCAAGGTTCATTAGATAGTCTGAAGAACCGCCAATCCACACCTCTGTGGAGCCATTTCTACACTTGCTGTTTCTCTTTTACATTGTCGTTCCTTACCTCCTTTATTTTTCCTGAAAGCTCCAATAGCTTTGCAATATTGACTAAGTTCTTCAATTTTGTCTTGTAATATGTGTTTTTATGTGTTGTGTATTTGGACATGTTCCCCTAAGGTAGAGAAACTCTGCAAGGGGCCCAAGTAGGTTCACTATGTCTGGTTTCTATTTTTCTACTGCTTTTTATTGGTTCAACCTCACCCAGCTGTATTTTTACTGTGCTTGCTATACAGGAATTCTGAAAGCATGTTTTCTCTATTTTCTCTTTCTCTTTATCTAATATCCCATTACATGATTTAAAACATGTTTCTGGGAAAATCACTCCTTGGTAATATGCATAAGACATTTTGACACCACACTTAATAACTACTATGGCAGGAATGTGGCCACTTTAAAAAGTTACATGCAAAGAGTGTGCACTGCAGCACATGGGGAAAGGGATTTCAAGCGCAGGAATTTAAGACCAGTGTGTGTTTTTTCTAGGAATAATGCCTTTATGGTGTCCCCCTGAAACCTGGAAAGGCACAGGTTCCCCTGGCCACTGCTTACAGCCCTTGAGCCTTCTCAGAAGGCATGGCCAGCTGGCCCTGCAGACTTGATCCTCCATAAAGTAATTTTGCTTCCCTAAACATTCCTCATTCTTTTTTTTTTTTTTCCATCAATTGAGATAGAGATAAAATTCATGGACTTTGGATCCACACAGATTCATTTTGAGTCTTTGCTCCTCCGTAACTACTGGATGTTAGGCATGTGAGATGACATTAGACATGAGGCTTAAACTACCTTAACCCCAGTTTCTTGATCTGTAACATCTGAGTAACAATAATACCAACATTTTAGGGTACTTGTGAAGGTTAAATGAGATGCACCTGTAACTTCAGCTTAGTGCCACTCTTGAAAAGCCACAGTAAATAAATATTTACTGCATGAATTAATGAATGGATGAATGACAGAATAAGTGAGTGAGTTAAACCTATGAGACAACAGTCACTTCAAATTACAATGGAGGATAGTTCCCATTGTTTATTTGACACATAATGGGAAGAACTCCGATTTTGGGCAGAGCCAAAACAGACTTGTCTTCTTTCTATATAGGAACCAAGAATTTAAGACCAATTGGGGAAAAATGAATATTAATGGCAAGTGGTGATTTAAACAAATAAATTCCAAAAAATTACAGTTACCACATCTGTCCAACAGAGGGTGAGATTTTCATCCCCCATTTTGCTCAGAGAGCAAGGAACTGCTGAACATTTATCAATGCTGGTAATTTCTTTGGGCAAGGTATATGTAAAGAGTGGGCTCTGTATCTTGTTCACTGAGGACCAGAGGAAAGGAAATTGATTTTGATTGCATTCAAAAATTTATTTTCAAGGAAAGAATGCACTTCCTCGATGTAGTCCTTGATGGTTAATTACGGGGATGGATTCTTGCCTTTGACTGTGGCATCTTGGTTGCTTAAAAACATAAATGTCATTTTCTCAGATGACTCGACCATGCATTTATTCACATGGGGTTCCATTAAATGGTTTCCGGATGGCTGTAGCCTCTGATGTTGTGATTTTATTTTATTTTTATTTTAAAGATGAGGTCTCACTCTGTCACCCAAGCTAGAGTGCAGTGGGAACTGATACTGTGATTTTAGTGTGTGTCCATTTCCGTAGCAGTCTTCATTAGGCTGGTGAGATTTGTAGCAAATTCAGTTAGAAGTAGAGCAGATTGTTATTCGAAGTTGATTTGTTTCTTCACTCATTCATGGATTCATTCATTCAGAACTCACTGAACTCTTGCTGTTTGTCAGACATTGCCTTCCTCGGCCAGACAGTTCTTGGGAGAAAGATAGTTCATCACAAATTTTAAAATTTACTTTTGATTTGATTTTATTTAAAACTCTTACCTTAAATTAGCATAATTACCTAAGTTGCTCAGAAAGAGAATGTTCTTGTGACATTAATGGAAAATCTAGGACTAGTCATAAAAAATACTTGAGAGAAAGCCCACAATTGATAGATGAACTGACAGATTTCTGAAGGAGAAAAAGGAGACTCATCTCTTCTCATTTGTGGTTTCAAATTGATAGTATCAGAAGTTGCAAATTGGCCATAACAATGGCTTGAAGAGACATTCCATTCTCTAATGTCTGATAAATACCACACTAATGATCACATGAGATAATGGACAGAAAAGTGCTCTGAATGAATTTAAAGTGCGGTACAAGTTGAAGGTATAATTATTATCATATTTATAATTGACGTTTCAGATATGGTATGTTTTTATTGTCCTCTAATATGTTATAAGTCAAGCTGTTATGAAATCTGAGCTGGTTGTTAGCTCTTCTCTTAGGGGGTTACAATTGTCAAATGTACAGTCTTAAACACAAGTCAGATCTATGACTCCCCTCACGAGCTTGTTTTGGAAGTCTGAATGAGGTACTAACCAGAAAATGGACGTGATGTGCTCTTTGTCTGACTCTGTATGACTATGTTATCTATGCAGTCCTGGCATATGCATTTCCTGACTTTCGGTTTTATGCAGTATATTGCCTATGGTTTTCAAACCAAAATAACACTACCCCATAGTGGGTAAAACAAAGTGTGTCAAATCTTTTCATTGTCACAATGACAGGTGTTGCTACCAGAATTTATTGTTTGGGGACTGGAGAAGAGAACTGTTCTACACAATAAAAAATTGTTGAGAAACATGTTATCTGACTCGTCTTACCTCCAACTTACTATGTTTTTGAAGTTAGGGTTGCCAGATAAAACGTAAGTATACAAATGCAATACTTGAGACATACTTCTACTACAACCTTCTTTGATATTTATCTGAAACTCAAGTTTAACTGAGCATCCTGTGTTTTCTTTGTTAAATATAGCAGCGCTACTTCAAGGACCCCAGTTCATGTTCAAATGTGAAATCTTGACAATTCCAGAGCAGCTACAATGTGGTGTGAGCATGACACATTATACAAAAAAGACTCAGAGATCTACCTGGACTTCTTATTCACAAGTCTTACATCTATTTTTTTCCAGAAACTGTACTCATGAGCCCCAGCTAAAAAAAGAAACACCCCAGCAGAGGGTGGGAGTGAGGATGCAGGTCAAAGTCTGCCTGAATTTAAGTCCAAAGTCTGCATTGCAGGCCTTCCACAGTTGACCGTGCCAGGCATCTGGGCAGGTGTTGAGCCCACACATAGGACTGTGATATATATGGCTTGCTCAGGGGAACTTGCAGTATAACAAGGGAGACAGACCCATGAATGATGAACTCTAATGCAGTAGCATCCACCCTGAAGAGTAGTGCAAGCGAAGTTCTGTGGTGCACTAGAGACCTAATGTACAGCATAATGACTATAGCCAATAATACTGTATTATATGCCAGGAATTTTCTAAGAGATTATTTCAGGTGCTCCCATAACAATGAAAAATTGTAGAAGGATATGGCTATATTAGTTTGCTTAATTGTGGTAATCATTTCACTAAGTATATGTATATCAAAACATACTGTACACCTTAAATGCATATAATTTTTATAACAAAAATAGAATAAAAAAATATAAAAAGTACAATGAGGCATGGAGAAGGGGGTGTTGATCAAGTCTGCTCCTAGTGGAAAAAGATTCAGCCTGGCAAAGACTTCTTTCTAACCTTCTAAAACCCTTAGTTCTTAAACTCATGGCAGAAAACACTCTACCACTATGTCTTTCAAATACAAAGCTTTCAATAGATACTCGTAACTTGAACAGATGATGCAGTGCTGGTAAATAGTACAAATGTGACCCAAGATATCTGTTTATCTAGCCCATAGGCACATTACTAAACCTATGGTTTCTCCCATATTTTAATACGTTTCCACCATCACAATCTCAAGTGACCGCAGCCTGTTTTGTATTATAGAGCAATCTAGAAATTTGTCCACAAAAAGAACGAGGACTTGAGACTCTCATATATATATATACATATATATATATATATGTATATATATATATGTGTATATATATATATGTGTATATATATATATATATATTTTAAATCTTTTTCTTAATTATTATTTTTTGAGATGGAGTCTTGCTCTGTCACCCAGGCTGGAGTGCAGTGGTGTGATCTCGGCTCACTGCAACTTCTGCCTCCCATGTTTAAGCAATTCTCCTGCATCAGCCTCCCGAGTAGCTGGGACTATAGGCGCTTACCACCACTCCTGGCTAATTTTTGTATTTTTAGTAGAGATGTGGTTTTACCCTATTGGCCAGGCTGGTCTTGAACTCCTGACCTTGTGATCCACCCACCTCGGCCTCCCAAAGTGTTGGGATTACAGGCGTAAGCCACCACACCTGGCTGAGACTCATATTTTAAACTTCGAACTAAAATAATTCCTACCCAACCTACAATGCTAAGACTTTCATTTTTCTTTGGTGCTTTGGACCATGAGATTGCTAGAGTATTTCACCACATTGTCTCAAAACCTCCTAGTAAACCCAATTATAGCATCAAATTTTACAGAATAAGTAATTCTCAGCAATAGTTAACTAGGTACTTGAATCTTATTGAATGCATCTTACTGGGTATAATTTCAGTGGAAGCACCTATTTATTTATTTAACCTTCCTCAATGACTTTCCCATGTGTCATCTGTCTGTGCCCTGGGGATAAGAAGATGAATGAACAAAATCTCTTGCTTTGGAGGAGCTAAAGATCCAGTGAGCTATTGTTTCAAAGACTTGATTATTAGCAGATCTTAGCCATGGTTTTTCATATAGATACCCTCTGCCTCTGTTTATGAATCTGTTCCTAATAATGCTTCACATTATTTTTACACATTATTTCCAAATGCTACATTATTACTATTTTTTAAACATGAAGTATTTGGAAAAAACAGTGTTCAGCTGAGATGTGTGCAGCATTTGTTTTAGATAATAATGGTTGGTGATATTTTGGTTTAGTGGAGTGAGCCAATTCCAGGTATCCTTCCCCACAAGCCAATGTATAGCTTAATCTTCACATTCATGTCATGTTTTCGAACTGTGAACACATCTTATTTATGCAGATGAGGTAAAATAAAGCATTTGTTGAAGTCAGGTTAAATTAGCACTCTTCTGCGATTGTATTAAGCAATGTTCAGATGGATTTCATTAAGAATGTAGAGGCTCCATGACAAAATTACCCATCGGGGTATGTTTCATTATTTATTGTTTAATCAGGGTAATCATATTGGAGTATTTGAATTCAGGAGCTTACAGAACTGGGTGCCTTCATGTATTTTGCTTTTATTATTCCTTCCAGGAGAATCAGCTTCACACAACCATTATGCCATACTTGTTTATTTTTATGAAGTTGGTCCTTTCCCAGTTGGTATTCTCCTTAATACTCTTTGATGGGAACTTCCCTGTCACAATATGTATTTTGGCTTTTCAACAAGTCAGGAGGACTTGAATTTGACAATGATGACACTAATTATCATTTTGAAGATCTGAAAAAGGAGGATGTAAAGTCACCTAGGAGCCTGGTAATAAAGCCCCTCCCATTTAATGAAGCATAGCACCATTACTCCTTACACATCAAAATTTGTCCTTCATTTTGTCAAAAACTATAAGAGCGTTACATTATTTTTACAAACTTTCCTTAAAAAATACATTATGTCTGACTTATTCCTGCCTTTGAATAATCTTATTTGCAATTCGATTGTTTGTCTTTGTTTTACTTTGAAAAATGAATCATTTGCTATGTCAGGATGAGGTTGTTACACTGAAAACAAAGAAAAAAACAAGAGTTCTTTCAAAATCTAATTATGAACTTGTCCCAGTCAGTAATGCTTGCGAGGTTATTTCCTCATAGACACACACGGTATCTCCATGTTGCTCTCATATTCCAGATAAAAATCAACCACCTGAGATGGTTCTCAGGTAAAGGATAATTATTTGTGTCTGTGTTTTCAGAATTAATTCAAGCTTTGAAAATATTCCAAAGATTAAAATTAGCTAGCTGAGAGATGTATTTGTCCATGTAAAATTTCCTTTGGAAATGTCTGTCATGTCATATGTGAGAAGTACTAGTATTTGGCAAACTGAGCTATACTTATTCAGTGTTCCCTTGAGGCGTTTAGAAAGTTCAACTTTCAAGCTTTAAAACAATTGATATTAATTCTCTTTTTCAAATTTGCCTGCATAAAATAACTTAGTTCTCATGCTTATTTGCTTTCCTTCAATAGGACCATAAGAGAAATGATAAATGGTGTTTGACTGATTGTGTAAATAAACCGCTAATTATATCCTTAATAGTTCTCCACCCTTCTAGACACTGTACTGGAATGTATTTCCTGTAAAATGCTTTAGTACTTAGAGCTCTATTATTTTTTTAAAAGATGGGTCCAAAATCAGTAATTATGAGAGTTATTATTCAGGTTCACAGCAGTGCGGCAGCTATTTTTCACTTGATAATTACCTTGTTAAACTAATGTCAGACCAGCGCCATGCCTTATTTAAGAAAATGGTCCACCAGCCCTGAGTAAGCAGGCCCAGCTGTGGAAATATTAAAAGATTTATTAAATCCAGGCTCATCTTCAGCACTGCCTCATCGACATTAGTTATGGGAGTTGTAGGAAGTTTTCTATTTCTCATTAGATGTTTGCAGCATCGTTCCTGAGGTCCTGCTGCAGCTCCTGACAGCTGGTGTTTCCATTGTGTTCCTTCTGTTTCTAGCTCTGGGTTATGTGGCCAACCAGGATACCTTTTAATTGGCACAATCTTCATTCAGAGCCTTGAGGAGAAGATGACCCATTCCCCGGAAATTAGGAATGCATATGATTTCATTTCACTTCCTACTTTCCCATTGTTTAAATTAATTAATTATTTATTTATTGAGACAGAGCCTCACTCTGTTGCCCATGCTGGCATGCAGTGGCACAATCTAGACTCACTGTAACCTCCACCTCCCGAGTTCAAGTGATTCTCCTGCCTCAGCCTCCTGAGTACCAGGACTATAGTCACGTGCCACCATGCCTGGTTAATTTTTGTATTTTTAGTAGAGACAGGGTTTCACCACGTTGGCCAGGCTGGTCTCAAACTCCTGACCTCCAGTGAGCGGTCTGCCTCAGCCTCCCAAAGTGCTGGGATTACAGGCATGATCGACTGCACCCGGCTACCTATTTTCCCATTTTTAAAATTACAGTTTCATTTATTACCTGTTTCCCTTTGGAAAATAAAAAAAAATCAAGACTCTCCAATGTTAGCCATGGTTTTGGCTAAAAAGAGACAGATACAGATTTGAATTTTTAGTCCCATGTAAGTACCTCTTGCTGTAATATTATAATTTACCAAAAAAAAAAAAAATGGAGTCAGACACTTAGTAGGTTCTTATCTTGGTGGTTTTCAAATATGTTCAATAATAACTTACTGGATTAGTTAATAAGTTAAAATGATAAACTTTCTAGTAATGCTTTACAGTTTAGGAAATGCTTTCATAAATCAGGACCATCTGTAAGCTTACTGAGGGTGAAGACTGTGTCATTCACCTTTGGAGTCACTGTGCCTGTTTCTGTGATAGAGAAAGACCCATGGTCAATATTTGACAAGTAGTACTTGGTGACCATGTGCCATTCCATCGTCACTACAAACCTGGGAGCAGGTGTCAGACTGACCATTAGTATTGAAGAGACGACAAAAGCGAGGCCTTCAAAGATGCAGAATTCAACTCTTCTGCCATATGGGCCCATACTGTGGACCCTTTACCATCCCACTATTCAGAACTTTTTTTTTGTTGTTGTTAACAGTAGAGAATCTTTAAATATGACCTGTTTGGATTAAAAAAAAAATTCTAATCTCTTACTCTGGATCCTGGAAACTTACCTCCTTCTCTCCTCATTCGCTCCTCCCAGAAAGAGCACAGATTAAGCATAATTAGTTCTTCATGGCAAATGTGTACCTGCAGCCTGTTTTTCTTATTGTAGTTCAGTGTGGATTGCTGAAATCCCTTCGACATTGCTGCTACGAAGCTGACATTTATAAATTTTCTTTCTTAACGCAGTATGGGGTCCTCCATATGTCTTCCACAATAACTCTCTGTGTTTTCAGGGAATCTAAAGATTTATTTCCTTCCAAGTCCTTGTTGCTGGCATTTTCTCCAAGCCTCCAAAACTGCCAAGAGATGAACTTCAATTTAGAGGAACTGTTACATTTGTCATTGTGAATTTGCTAAACTTTGGATAAATTTGAAGATTTATGCTTATTCGCAAATGGGCCCTGAGAATATCTTTGGAGCTCAGAAAGTTCACGCTTGACTTCCTTTTCACTGTTCTAAGTAAACGAGTTCTTAAATCCCTGCAGTCTCCCCGCCTGGGCTCTGGGTCCCTGCCATTGCCTTAGCCTGCGTTCATTTGGACCAACAGGAACTGAGATGTGACTTACCTCTGAGGTGTAGAGGAGGAGGGCCTTCTGCCTGCCTTGTTCTGTGGAAATCACATACTCGGTCTGCATTTCCAAGATAACCCAATTAGAGAATGCCTTACATAACCCCTCACTTTAAAGGCAAATAGCCCAGGCCTGTGAGTCAGACAAACTTGGCTTCAAATCACGACCCTGTCCTGCAGTTGCCATATGACCTCAGGTATTACAGCTAATTTCTCTGAGCCTCACCATTTTGATCTGTATAATGAAAATAATGTCTGTTTGACACTGTTATTATAGTATTTGTGAGTAATATACATATAATCACTGATACACAGGAGTTTATCAATAAGTAATAGCTATTATAATCAGTATTTATATGTACAGTTAACATACCAAGAAATTGACTTTGCTTTGACTTGCTCAAGGCAACCCAGCTAGCTGGTCATAAAGTCAGGATTCAGATTAATGTTTCCTCATTCTTTATAAAACACGTGACTTGGCCGGGTGTGGTAGCTCACACCTGTAATCCCAGCACTTTGGGAGGCCGAGGCGGGTGGATCACGAGGTCAGGAGATTCAGACCATCTTGGCTAACACGGTGAAACCCCGCCTCTACTAAAAATACAAAAAAAAATTAGCCAAGTGTGGTGGCAGGCGCCTGTAGTCCCAGCTACTTGGGAGGCTGAGGCAGGAGAATGGCGTGGACCAGGAAGGCGGAGCTTGCAGTGAGCCGAGATCAAGCCACTGCACTCCAACCTGGGCGACAGAGTGAGACTGTGTCTCAAAAACAAAAACAAAAAAAAACAAAAACCAAAAAACAAACAAACAAACAAAAACCATGTGACTTGGCCAGGTGCGGTGGCTCACACCTGTAATCCCAGCATTTTAGGAGGCGGAGACGAGTGGATCACTTGAGGTCAGGAGTTCAAGACCAGCCTGGCCAACATGGTGAAACCCTGTTTCCACTAAAAATACAGAAATTAGCTGGGCATGATGGTGGGCGCCTGTAATCCCAACTACTCGGGAGGCTGAGGCACGAGAATCACTTGAACCCAGGAGTCAGAGGTTGCTGTGAGCTGAGATCTAGACACTGCACTCCAGCCTGGGTGACAGAGTGAGACTGTGTCTAAAACAAACAAACAAACAAACCACATGAGTCTATTTATTAGTAACTTGCTAAAAGTTCCATACTCTCATTTTCATTTTAAACAGTCTAGAAGAAACGTAGTTTACAGGGACCACATATCATATTTTGTTCTTTGAATCTTCAAAATATTTTAGAGCCAAGTACGGGGGGAAGTGTCATTAACTGCCTTGATTTTAGTGATGTGCAAAAAATTGGAGACAATCTATTTGATAGGTATTTTAGTTTTCGATTGCAGAATATCAAATTACCAAAAACTTGGTGAATCGAAATAACACACATGTATTATCTCACGGTTTCCCTGGGTCAGGAGTCCAGGCTAGGTTGCTAGGTGCTCTGGCTAGGCTTTCACAAGGCTGAAACTGAGGTGTCATTTGGGGTTGAGGCTTGTTGGCAGAATTTGTTTTTTTGCAGTGGTAGGATGGAGGTTTCTATTTTTTTTTTTTTTTTCTGGCTATTAACTGGGGGCTGCTTGCATCCCTGGAGGTCTTCTACTGCTCCCTGCATGGGAGTCCTCTCTACAACAAGCAGCTTGCCTTTTTAAGGCAGGAGAATCCCTCTCCCTTCAACTCTCCAACATTAAACGCTTGCCTCATTATATCAGACCTGCCCAAGAAAATCTCTTTTCATGAACCTGAAGTCGTCTGATTAGGGACTTTAATTGCATCTGTAAAATGAATCATGGGATAATATCCCCTCAAAGGCACAAGAAACACTCATGATCAAGGAGTGGGATTATACAGGGTGCATATACCAGGGGTGGGAATCTTGGAGGCCACTCAGAATTCTTTCTACCACCAGGGCATGAAGCATGTACATAATTATATTATAATATGAGACATCTTGATAAGCATTGTTTTTTTTTTCTTTTTTTTTTTTTTGAGACAATGTCTCACTCTATCACCCAGGCTGGAGTGCAGTGGCGCAATCTTGGCTCACTGCAACCTCCGTCTCCTGAGTTCAAGCAATTCTCATGCCTCAGCCTCTTGAGTAGCTGGAATTACAGGCGTGCATCACTATGCCTGGCTAATTTTTGTATTTTAGTAGAGATGGAGTTTCACCACGTTGGTCAGGCTGGTCTCAAACTCCTGACCTTAAGTGATCCACCCATTCTTGTACCCGCAAAGTGCTGGGATTACAGGTGTGAGCCACCACACCTGGCCCTGACAAGCATTTTCAAACAAGGGAAAAGTGCCCTGTGAAGCCAGAGAACAGCAGTCATTTCCCGCTATAGGGGTTGGGAGGCATGACAGAGACAATGAGTATAATTCAAGTAGGCAGAGATAGAGGTGAGGGTCAGTGAGGTAGAAATGGAGTGGAAGAAGCACATCCCAAGGGAGGCAAAGAAGGTATTTTGGGAAAATAGTAAATGCTTTTGGTTGGCTAGAACTTGCTGCTTTGTGGTTTTTAAGAGACTTGTGTTTTGAACCTATTGAAATCTTTAGAAAAGGTGATGGGGACACTCTTGGGTATACCTGATTCCATGAGCGTCCTCTGCTTTTTTCGTATACTGGCTAATGAAGAAGGGAAGAATTTGGCCACATGTCTGTTGTGTGTGGGGCTTTGAATCCTATCACTGTAGTCACCCTTCAGGACCTTGAAAAAGTCTTTCTTCTCCACCATTTCTGGTGGAGAATTCCAAACTTAGGGGCTTCTGTGGCTTGTAAAATGCCTTTCTCCCTTGTAGAAAAGGTAGACAAGTCTGAAAACAGTGGGTTCAATTCTGTAAGCTACACATTAAACCAGCTGGAGTTGGTTGTAGGTAAAATAACTCAAAACCATGTTGTATAAGAAATGGCATTGGCTGGGCACGGCCTGTAATCCCAGCACTTTGGGAGGCCGAGGTGGGCGGATCACAAGGTCAGGAGTTCAAGACCATCCTGGCCAACATGGTGAAACCCCGTCTCTTCTAAAAACACAAAATTTAACTGGGTGTGGTGGCACACGGCTGTAGTTCCAGCTACTCGGGAGGCTGAAGCAGGAGAATCACTTGAACCCGAAAGGCGGAGATTGCAGTGAGCTGAGATCGTGCCATTGCACTCCAGCCTAGCAACAGAGTGAGACTCTGTCTCAAAAAAAAAAAAAAAAAAAGAAAAGAAAAAAGAAATGGTGCATGGATTCATTCATGTGTTCATTCAGCTAATACGTACCGTATTCCTGCTGTGTTGCTCAATCTACTTTTCCTCAGGGGATCCATCAAACAAGATAGCAACGGCCCCTACCCTCATAAGGTTTATAATATAGACTCTAGATCATAGATAATTTAGACTTTAGATTCTTGCAGAATAAGGAGCTTATAAAGTAAAGCTTATACTAATTATTAATGAATTTTAGTTTTGATAACTGCTATGAGCAGAATATATGTGATGCTTTAACCAATCTCTATGGGGGCAGCAGTGAAAGCTGCCATGGGGTGTGTGGAGGGGAGTCAAGCTAAACCTCTCTGAGAAGTTATAATAAAGGTTGAAAAAAATCTAAGTAAAGAAATACATCTTGGAGTGTTTGCATGTATCTGTTGGGCTGATAGAGTGAAGAGACCGTAGATTTGGGATAGACTGGATCTGACTGGACTCCTGTCTTTTGTTTTCTTCCTAATGTACAGGTTCTTAGATATCACAGCCCACCTCATTCTCTAGTCCCCTCTGGAGGATTAATTGTCCCTTCTCTCTGTACCAGTGACATGTAGCACACATATCTGTTATGTTACAGCTTTCATAGTGCACGGTCATCTGTTTATATGTGCTGAGTTGGTATCTCTCTGGAGATGTCCTCGGACAGTAATTGCAGCCTTTTCACCCCTTAATCTCCAAGATCTAGGATTTCACCTGGCACTATATTTGCTACTGAATGGTATTTGTTGAATGAATATACCACAACTCTTTGGAAATGATAGAAGTCACATGTTGACAAACTGTAGTGCTTTAAAAGGAAGATCTTTCAAAACAACAGTTTTCCAAAATGCGACGATCTGCCCCAGAATGACAGGCAGAACTCACCATCTCTGGAGCTGACAAGCATCCCAGAATTCTGTATATATGAATCAGAAGCAAAGCAGAATTTGAAAAACTCGATTATAACCATTCTCAATTATCAAATTATGTCTTTGATTCGATTACTGGAGAAAGTGAATGCATTTTTTTCCACAGGTCAGATTTATGTCCACAAGTTGCATTACTGATTGGGAGAGTCTTTCCTAGCCATACACTTCTGAGTTGTGTTTTGCATTTTGGTCTCCTTACTGAAAGTTGTATTTATAACAAGGATAAGATTTTTTTCTATTATAAGTAAAATACATGCATTGCATTAAAGAGATATTCCAAGTCATTATTAGGGCTGAAAAGCCTGTCCAACTATGAATGAAAATATGCCTGTGCAAGAGAGTAAGGCGTCAAGACAGACAGAATAATTATCACTTAGTATAGAAGAAAAATGTATATTCATATACGTGAATTAGATCTCATCCTGAACACAGTTCTCCAGTGGAAGAGAGAAGCATAAGTGGTTATGTCCCAGAAGTCCATGAGTTCTATTAGACAAGTATCACATTAGCATGAGACAAAAATCAAACCGATGCAGAAAGTTCATGAGGTAGTACCTGCCATGCTGCTTTTAGCAGCGGGAAGGGCAAAGGATATGGAGGGACAATCAAAAGAACAGCTCGCACAATTGGAGGCCTGGTGGGATTGATCCATGGGCAAAGAACAAAAGATGTACGACGTAGCTAAGCAACTGTTACAGAGGATGCATCGTGATAGACACCTATAAACCTCCAAGGCTCGTATGTGGCATGTTTAGGGCAGTACGAGCCAGGAATATAACTGAATGCAAAAAGACAAAAGGAGAGTTTAAATAGCCGAATGTCTGCCAGAAGAAAAAATGATGGAAACTGTCTCTCAGAAAGCACTGAAAACAAAGCTGATTTCTTTCAAATGGAAGATGTCACAGTTTAGCGCTAAAAAGACAAAACCAAGGAATATTTATGGAGCTCTCACAGTCAAATATCTGGTGACTGTTTCCCATCTCCAATTCCAAGTTTAATTTTTATTTTCCTTCCATTAATCTTATTAATTGTACCATGTGATTGTATGATTCCTTTATTTTATGTTCAAAAAACCTCCCTCATGTAACTCAACAAATGAACAGATACTTGTATGTTGTGATTATAATTTTTAAAAGTATGAACACCTGAATTCAAGTGTAAAAGGCAATGTATTTCATTAAAAATAGTTGCTTTAATATACTTGGTACCTTTATTTTATGTTTAAAAAAAACCCGTCATATAACCCAACAAATGAACTGATATTTTTATATTGTAATGATAATTTTTAAAAATATGGACATCTAAATTCAGGTACAAAATGCAGTCTATTTCATTAAGAAGTGTGTGTGTGTGTGTGTGTGTGTGTGTGTGTGTGTGTACGTGTGTGTGTGTGTGTGTATATATATATATATTTTTTTTTCTTTCTTTTTCTTTTTTGCTCTGTCACCCAGGCTGGAGTACAGTGGTGCGATTTTGGCTCATTGCAACCTCTGCCTCCCAAGTTCAAGTGATTCTTGTGCCTCAGCCTCCTGAGTGGCTGGGACTACGGATATGCACCAGCACACCTGGCTAATTTTTGTATTTTTAGTAGTGATGAGATTTCACCATTTGGCCAGGCTGGTTTTGAACTCCTGAGCTCAAGTAATCTGCCTGCCTCAGCCTCCCAAAGTGATGGGATTACAGTCATGAGCCACCATGCCTGGCCTACTTTAATATATTTTGAAATCATAATGACTTAACCTTCTTTCATTTTTTACTTTTTACTTGCTGTTCATGCCTCCAAAAATTGTCTCCAAAAATTTTTAAATACTTAATATCATCAAAAGGAGTTTCAGAAACTGATAGAGTGGTCAAAATTCAAGATTTTAAAGGAAGATGATCTGGGGAGTGCCTTAGATTGGTTTAATTAAAGAGAAGCCCACTTGAAACTTTCGTCTGGAAGAACTGGAAAGCCTTCTCTTTCAGTCTCTCTCTCTCAGTTTCTGTCTCTCTCTCTCAGTTTCTGTCTCTCTTTCATTCCTAATTGTTTTCTTCTATCACAAAGATTTTGAGACCTATTCCAGAACGATAGGGATTTTCCCAAGCTAGAAGAATTGGGCCCAGAGTTTTAAACTGCCCCCCTCATCAAAGGACCCCAAATTACTAGAAATATCAGCCAGCCTGAATTCAGAAGATTTGCAAAAAGTATGAGTAAACTATCTCTGATAAGAATTTATTCAATATGGGACTGCAAATGTTATTTCATCCATTCACATATTCATTCATTCTACACTTAACAATGCTAACATTTGTTCATTAATTTGCCAAATGTTCTCTGTCTCCTTGTACTTAATACATATAAACCAGATTTTCGTGGATGCCTCTGGTAACCTTAAAAGTCTTCATAGAAAATGTGAAAGAAAAAGTGTCTCCTCACATTTGACATACATAAATTTGGATTTTGTATGGCAAAGTAAAAATTAATTTTATGTACTGAAGGGTTAACTTTCAAAAGTTGTAAAGGCTAAGCGGTAGCTTTCAGTCTTGGGCAGTGGTTGGCTTCATATGAAGGCTATAGAAAAATAATTTCTAGAGTTCAAAGCTCCTTGTATGTTTTATCATTAATTGATTTTCTCCTCATCTTCCTCCCGCTCCTCTTCCTCTTTCTCTGCTTCCTTTTTCTTCTTCCTATAAAAGAAAATACTCTTCATTATTTGAGTCTCAGGATGACAAAGTTGTGCCATCCCTTTTGGTGTTGGGGAGGTGGATGAGGAGCAGTGGTGTATCAAATAACAGGGCTTGTGATATTTCTAAACTTTGTTTTACTGAAATCCTACCGGACACGTCCCATTTTTAGGTTCCTCCAAAACTACTGACCACATCAGGTGTTGGTACCGTTGGTTGGATGTTCTAAATAGATCCCTTAAATCATGTGCTTTTACACAGATGCTTCTATACCTGTCACCTTAATTACTAAACTAAACGGAATGTGATTTGGGATTAGAGCAAACTCAGGTAAATGACTAGTAAATTCAATAGAACCTATGGACAGGTATTATATTAACTCAATAATATCTGTAGACAACTAGTTTCAGTCATTTGGAATCAGGTAAGTTCTTATTCTAAAGTCCGTCCATTGAGAAATAGAAATCATTGGAGAAGAAATGCAAGGGACGTATGTTCATTGAAGATAATTCTTAAAACACAAAAAAGCAAAAGAAAGAAGGATAGTAAAAATTATCCATAATTGCATAGTTCAGAGACAAATCATTCAACATTTTTGTTTATACCCTTCCGATTTTTCTTTGTTTTCCAAGTTTATGTGTTTTCTTTACAGAATCAGAAACATTCTGTATGCACTCTGCAACCTGTCCTTATCTTTGCTCAATATACAACAACCACCTTTTTGTCATAAAATTTTCTTTTATTATGTCCCTTTTAATGCCTGTGAAATATTCTGTTTTATGAATTAGCTTCATCTAATTAACTTATCTCCTGTCATTGAATATTATTTGCCCTAGTTTTTATACTATAGTTAATTGTGCCTTAATGAACATCCTGTCATTAATTTTTTGTGAAAACATCGAATTTTCTTTCTTAGAATAAATTCATAAAAGAAAAAATGCTAAATTAAAATAAAAATTTAAATTATTGTTTGAAGACAGGAGTGGGGGCTCACGCCTATACCCTCAGCTACTCAGGAGACTGAGGTGGGAGGATTGCTTGAGCCCAGGAGTTTGAGGCTGCAGCGAGCTATGATCACACCATGGCACTTCAGCCCAGGCAATAGAACCAGATACTGTCTCAAAAATAAATAAAATCAAATAAGTGAAGAAAAATAAATAAAATATTGTTTTACATTTAAAGACTTTTAATAGACACGGTCAAATTTTGATTCTTAAAATTTGTATCAATTTAAACTCCTACCAGCAATACATAAGAAAGTCCACTTTACTCAGCAGCAGTAGTTATTGTTACAAAAAAAAAAATACATTTTAACTTTCTAGTCTTGCTCGCTCTTTACTTACTTATACAAAAAAATCCATATCTTTTTAACATTTATATTTAAAACTAATTCCAAACATAAATTTATTAATAGTTTTTTTGTTATTCTGATTTTAGGAGATTTAATCAGAACTAATACCTCAGGGAAAACACTTAACAATTTTTGTGTTCCTGGTTAGGGTTTTAAAAACATTATTAATTTAAATGTTTGATATTAAATGTTTTTATGAAGAGGTCTCTGTTGATATGAATTTCTGTTACATTTTATGTTACCTCCTACAAACAAAGGAAGTAAAATTCTAGATTTCTTTTTAAATAAATTGAAAAATAGACTGTCAACACTCAAGAATTTGAAGGTATGATATAGATGATATTTCCAAACATGCACAGTTGGATATCATGGGTTCAAGAAAATTCTGCAACTTGCCCACACAACCACTTGTGTAGAAAGGGCAGGTTTGAACACTGGATTTCCTGTACTAAATTTAGTATGTTTCTCCATTGTTTTCTACTAAAGCCATTAACATCCCCTCCTGTTCAGTGTCACATTTATGTAATTCAAAGTGCTCCCGAAATGTTACATTAGATTAGGTATTAGACAAAAGAGTCAAAGTTGGGGGCGGAAACAACGTTTTAAAAAATACAGGCAAATAGGCAATATAAAGATTGGATTGTTGCTTTTTGGGGACAGAAACTCAGGAGTGTTGTGTGTTGAATCTAATTTTCCTATTTGGGGAAACGTTTCATTGACTTTGTTTTGGTAATTCTCTGGGAGCGATGGAGGGTTTAGAAGTAAAGGCATGCGGGTGAATGAAGCAGGTGAGCTGAAGTCTAGGGTACATGTGCCTGTGATCCAAAGGAGGCAGATGGAGAATGTGGAGAGAGAGGACCCTTCTTGCCCAGAGCTGAGCTTCAGGAGCATGAGAGAGCTGGAGGTGGAAAGGAGTGGAGGAGGAAAACCACGAGGCTGGGCTGGCCAGTGATGGCCGGTGCTGTCGGGTATACACTGGCTGCTGCCCAGAGACTGTGGCATCTCTAAGTCCAGCTCCCTGGATAATTGGTCTTCTGTCTCTGTCTCTTTTTAATTAATTAAACTCCACACTTTCCTTGGATTTCACCAGTTTTTCCATCCAGGGTACCACATGGCGTTCACTGTCACATCTCCAACAGCGACTTCCAGTCTATGACAGTTTCTCAGTCTTTCTTTATTTTTCACTATCTTGTCCATCTTGAAAAGTATTGTTCAGGCAAATATCCTGTAGTGCTTACTAATCTGAATGTATAGTTTCTATAGTTTTTCTTGTGATTAGACTTCTGATTACATTGAGGTTGTAGGTTTTGAAACAATATTCCGGAGGTGAAATACCCTTTTGTCACATTGTATCAGGGGGCACATGATATCCACAGGCCATCGCTGCTGATGTTAACTTTCATCTCTCAGTTAAGGTAGTGTTTGCCAGGTTTCTCTCCTGTAGAATTGCTGTTTTTTTTTTCTGTCCCTTCTCCATTTATTGAAATGAATATTCATTCACTCTACTCATTGGAAGCCAGTCACTAAATCTAGCCACCTGCATGGGAGGAGGGCAGAAGTTAAGCCCCATCTCACACAGTGGGTACGATCTACACATTAAAATGTGCATTTTTTTCTTTAAGAAAGATTAATTCTTTCTTACTCATTTATTTATATAGTCATTGATTTGAAAACAGACAAGCAGAAGGGAGGAGAATCCAGCCGGCCTCAGGAAGAAAGCAGCTCTTCATTTGGAGAGGCGGTTTGAGCCTCTCTTCTTACAGATTCTCCAGGACGCTTCCGTCTCCCCTCCTGTCTCCCACCACATCAGGGGACCGTCGGGGAGACTGACGTGAAATGCGAGTGGCAGGAGGCCCCAGTGTGGACAGGCACTAGTAATTTGATGTCCCCACTACATACATCATTCATCGTTACCCTCAGCATTAAACCCTGCCGTGGAGGAATGATGACTGTTTTCTTTCTTTTGCACCCATGTGATGGCATTTTACAACCCGAGCCTTTAGAAGATGGGAAGCAGCTGGCCAGGCCCAGTTGCTCATGCCTGTAATCCCAGCACTTTGGGAGGCAGAGGCGGGTGGATCACCTGAGGTCAGGAGTTCGAGACCAGCCTGGCCAACTGAGTGAAACCCTGTCTTTACTAAAGATACAAAAATTAGCCAGGCGTGGTGGTGGGCGCCTGTAGTCCCAGCTACTCTGGAGGCTGAGGCAGGAGAATCGCTTGAACCCAGGAGGCAGAGGTTGCAGTGAGCCCAGATCGTGCCACTGTAGTCCAGCCTGGGCAACAAGAGCAAAATTCCGTCTCAAAAAACAAAAACAAAAACAAAAACCAAAAAAAAAAAAAAAAAAAAGAAAGAAAGAAAGAAAAGAAAAAAAAAAGAAGATGGGAAGCAGCAGCAGCACTTCCTCATCTTTGGTGAGAAATGGTGAGCAAGACAGGGCCTGCCAGATATGGGCATCAGCCAGGGGGCTGGGGCAGAGGAAGGGAAGAGGGTGCTTCAGAGGGTGCGAAGGACTTGGGGTGGAAGGGGAGTGTCTGCAGAGGGACATCTCTGTGTAGGTTTGCGGGGAAGGTGAAAGCCAGGAAATAGGGATCAGCAGTGCAACTGTGTTTGTTGGAGAACCTTTTTTTGTTTTAATGAAGTCTCGTTTCATTCATGACAACAAATTCTGAGTACCAGGCACTGTTCCAGGAAACAGAGATTCCACTTCTGAAATTCCTAGTGATTAGTAAAGTTGGCATGTTTCTTAAATCATTTCCATTCATTCATTCATTTATTCATTCTCTCATTTGCTCATTTACTTAATCAACAGGATTAAATACATAGTTGTTGGATGCATTACCCCAGTGAGTGGGTTTTCAAACACCTGGCTCCAAAAACTGACTTAACTAGCCATTTTTTTATTAGCCATCATCACTGTCACTACAGTTACCATTTAAGCTGCAAACTAGGTTAAGAATATTACACAAAGCACCTTATTTAATCCAGCCGACAACTCTAAAAGGTGAGTATCATTATTCTTATTTATCAGATGAGAAAATGATGGCCAAGTCCAAATTTGAACTCAGATGTTGTTGTTGAATCCAAACTCTGTTCTCTTTTCCCTATGCCAGGCTGCCTCTCTAAAAATAGGCATTGTCTTTTGCAGCTCTGTCTCTCCCAAGTATTCAGATTTTATTTATTATATCTGTTACCACTAATAACAATATTTTTAAAAATAAGCCAATATGTGATGATAGTGTGAAAAGTAAACATGGTAATTAGGCAACATCAAAATGAAGTTAATTATTGCCTTGATGACTAGGGTGGTTTGTGTACAGTCGTGGAGACGGAGAAAGGCATCACATCAGAAAGTGGTACTCCCACGTGCCTGCCATATCTCAAGGCTGTGCTCAGCCTATCAGGGGATTGCTGGAAAAGGAGCAAACCTGAATTAGCTGGTGCCACACAAAGACTTCTTACCCAGGGCTGCTATTTCCACAAGGCTTTCTCTTTATTGTTTTGTGATATCCCTGTAGCTTCCCTTTGAGGCAGAGACAGGAACCCCCAAGTTGTAGATGTTTGGTTTTGTAACCCAGAGTGCCTTGCCTGCTATGTCAGCAGCAGATCCTGATTCACAGGCCAATTTCTAGACTGTATTTGTGCACACTTTTTGGTCAAGAACTTCTAAACCAACTCAGGAATCAGAGGTCAAGACAACTATTCCAGCTGGATAATAGCCCTAAACAGCCCCCCACCTTTTTTTTTTTTTTTCCAAATTCTTAATCATTGGGTATCTGTTAAAATTTATTCCAATTATCCTGCTTACAGCGTCTCCGCCAGGGTTAAATTTTAAATGACTCCAATTCACCTTATAATCACGAGTGGCTAGGTTGGATCTTATTTATTCCTACCTTGCATTATAATTAGAGGTGGGAAAGTAGGCTTTATCAAGGTAGTAAGCAGCCTTACCTGATTTCGGACCATATCTTTTGTTGCTATTTGGTCTGAACACTCAGCTTAAGAAAGAAGGCGCCTGAGTGCGGAGCTTGTTCTACTTTACAGCTTTATTCTTTTTGTTCTGGTGGTTTGTAAAAATGTGTATCTGGTTCCAGTCAAGGCTAGTTCTCCCAACTGTGATTTGAGTGTGTAACCTCAGCAGCTGGCCCAGCGGGTTGTGAACATGCCTTTCCCCGGACCTTAAAGAGTCAGCGGATGCCCGATGCAGAGAAACAGTAGCTAGGTAGGAAGCGGGTGGATTTGCATAATTTGGCTTTCTAAGTGTAGAGTGTTCATTTTTAACTTACACTGGCTTCGCTTTGTTGCCAAACCTCTTTTCAGAAAAGAATGCCTCCACAATTTTTTTTCCTCTTCTTGGTCCCTAACAGCCGATCATTCAGATGTACATGTTTGTTTGTCCAAACAGATGAGAAATCATCTCAGCTATCTCTCATCAAAATAAAACTTTCTGTATTAGGCAGTTTCTCTTGTTTTCCAATTTGACTTCTATATAGAACTATAGCTGTGGATGGTAATGACTTTGCCATGGCAATTTCAGGCTATCTGTACTATAAAATCCTATTCTATCCATGCATAATAATCAAGGTTATTAATGAGGAATTGAATTCGTAGAAAAACAGTAGACTGGGCCACTGTGATTTGTTTGATGTAAGTTAATAATGATACATTATATAGCATTTGCAGCTTCCTTGGGCTCCGAAAGTGAAGCTATGGTGGCAAAGAGCATTGTGATCAAATCCACACTAATGAAGTAACATTTGGAGCTCTGCAGGGGATGAAAAGGAATGCATTGTTATTGTGAGTGCTGGAGCATTGTCCTTTACCATTTTAGGGTGTATTGAAATGCATAACTAATAATTGTATTTGCATTTATAAAAGAAGGCTCCAACCAAGTCCCAAGCCCCTTTGAAAAGGCAAGGCTGAGGGTGGGGTATGAAAATCATAAAGCCGGGTGTCTTGAAACAACAGTTCATTAGGGAGGGGGACTGTTCTTTTCTCTGTGCAGCAGGTTGAAATCCATAATAAAACAGATTAGAATCTAAGCAACTTGAGATTGATAGGTTAAATTGTTTACACAAAGCTGCTTTGAAGGAAAGGATCTACTTTTCAAGGCAAGGCCTCTGAATTCCTGTTGGGACATTCTTAGAATTTCACCCACAACTGGCGAGGAACTGGATGGGTTTTTTCAAAGGTGGTGGATTTGCCTCAGATATCTTTGGATTTATATTGGTTTGCTTTTTTGTAGTTACTGCTTGAAAAGCGAAAAAAAAAAAAGATAAATATAGATAAATATAGATAAATAAAGATAAAAAATAAAGATAAATAAAGATAAGCGAAAAAAATCTCACCAAATGTTGCTGGCTGAAGACAGCCTGGGCCAGACCAAGGGATGTGGAGACTAAAGCAGGCTGAGGAGGCTTCTATGACCTTTCAGGAAAGTACAAGTGTCTCAGTCAGCTTGGGCCACCGTAATAAAATTTCATATACTGGGTGGCTTAAACCATAGACATTTATTTTCTCACAGTGTTGAAGCCTGGAAAGTCAAGATCAAAGTTCTGATTAATTCAGTTCCTGTTGAGGGCTCTCTTTCTGACTTCCATCTTGGCGTGCTCACTTGACTTTTTTGTGCCTTTGTGCGTGTGTGGGGAGAGAGAGAGAGAGGGAGAACACAAGGGAGCACACACACACGTGCATGCTGTCTGGGTCCCTTTAAGGGTACTGATCCATCAGGCGGGTCTCGTCTAACATCACGTGGCCTCTTCTAACATCCCAAAGGCCCCGTTTCCGAATACTGTCACATCAGGGGTTAGGGCTTCAACATATGAATTTTGAAGGACACAATTCCGTTCATAGCCACAAGTGAAGCCATATGTCGGAATAAGTTTGTACAAAGTGGGAAGTTGGCCGTGTGTTTTAATTTCAATACAATCTAATCCATTTCATTCCAGTCCAGTCCAGTCCAGCCCATTTCCTTCCGGTCCATTCCAGCTCTAACAGCTACCTCCCTGAGTCCTACCTCTGCAGCCAGCACACCATTTTCGTCGACACCTTCTTTCTCCTATGGACGTCCTTCCCCTAGGTCTGATTCTTTTTGGTGGTCAAGAGCAGTTCGTTTATTTGTTTTCTTCCTGCTTTTTCTGTCTCCAGTGGTAAGTCCCTTGAGGAAAGTGTGGGAAAGCTTTGTCCTAACTCTGTTTTTTCCTTGCCATGATGCCTGGGGGAAGTAACTTGAACTCTAAGTAGCAATATTCTTGACAGTCAAGGGGGATAATAATAATATTTAATGGAACAGATTGTTGTATGTGTTAGGCAGAATGTCTCAGAAGTAGGGTGTAGGAGCTTGGTGAATGGCACCAGGTATCATGACAATGAATGGGTCTTATTCTGATGGTCTTGGCCCAGTGTGGGAAGCAGCTATGAGAGAAGATGAGACTATTGGGCCAGCCTTTGTGCTCCGAAGTCAGCACAAGTTTGTGAGTTTATGACCTGATTCCATCCCATGCTTTTCTAACTGGACAAATGACTTTAGCTCTCTAAGCCTCCATTTCTCATGTGTAAAATAGAATGGAGACACTAGCTGCCACCTTGTAGAGATTGGGGGAGGAATAAATGGGATAATGTATGTGAAGTGCTTGGTTTGTAGCATATACTCTGCAAATTTTAGGTAATATTATTTTTTAAAAATCTGTAATCTGGTAAGCAATATAGTTTTTGAGTGTTTATCATGCTTAATTAACTCACTGAGCTGGACATGGAAGATTCAGAGATTAAGAGCAAAATCTGCCCTGTGGAATTTACAATGTACAGGTGAGACAGGCATTAATCAAAGACCAGACAATATAAAGTCGTAACTATGATAATGACTGTGAAGCAAGATTTCTGGTGCTGTAGGATTGTGTAAAAGGGACACTCATATTTGGGCTGGCAGCTGGCTGAACAGAGCTACAAAAGGGAGGGACTCTGGGAATCTCAAGATCCCCCTCTTATGCCAGAAATCACGAGAAAAGCTAAGACAAAAAGGCTAAGAAGGATGTATTGCTTTTGGACATTGCAGGCCAGAATCTAGAATTTATTACAAACAACAGAAATGAAAACAGAATAGAACAGAACAGACCTGAAGTATCTGGATAATGCAGAGCCAGTGTTGTTTTTAGCATGAGAAAAATGTGTTTCCCAGGGAAAAACTGTATGGTGAGAGCAAATAATAGGAGGGGGTCTTGGTTATGCCCTAATATTAAACAGTTACATGACAACAACTCACACCCTAGGTGTTAGAAACAGTGCTAATGATGGAACACTTCACGCCTTCCTTATTTTAGAAAATCCCTAATAAAAACAAATGCAAGGGGCGAGGTGTGCTTAGTGCCAGAGTTTTGGTGCTCCTTAGAAAGATGATCTATTCCCTGGAGAGAAAGGAAAGGATCAGAAATGATAACCACTTTTAAAATACATCAGCTTGCTCATGTGTCGGTGTATTTTTTTCTTTATCAGCTTTTCAGCCAAGGCTTCATTTGATTTGTGCAGGGAGGTGTATAATAGGAGGAGGCCAGTGAGCTGATTTTTATAGAGTCTGTTTGTAGCTTAAACAAAGATGGGGGATTTGGAGGATAAAAGCGGCCTGAAATATAGCAGATTATGCAGCTTTATTTTTCAAAGATTTGTTAATTCCCCTCCTCCCTCTTCTGCTCTCTGGCTGAGCTGGTGTGTTTTGTACTTTTTTTTCTTTTCAGTTGCCATTCAAAGAGAAAAATCTAAGTTTTAAATGTGAATTTCCGACTGAATTTCACGTGGCCCAGCTGTTACCGTGGCCGATCCTCTGTAAGCAAATGTGCGTTACCCTTAAATAGTGTAGCCTTATGATAAATAATAGGATGAATAAAGGCTGAGCTTATAAAGGCTTTTTTAAAATGACAAGCTTCATTCACAGCATGAGGAGAAAGGGCTGGAGGGTTTGTGTTTTTGTTTTTAATGTGAAAAATGATGAAGTTTGTTTTGAAGTCTGAAATAATTTGCAATACAATTAAGAAAAAGGGAAGCACTCAAGTTTTCTGCGAGGCAAAGATTCGCCTTTTTCTGTGTAATTCAGGAGCTTGTCATCCATATTTTCAGGATCTGGCTGGTAATGACACGAACCGTCTTTCATGCATTAGCAGACCATAGATCTATACCCAAGTCCTTCCAATAAAAAAGGGATCTCATTTGATTTGTAAATGTGGCTTTAATTTCTTGACAGGGTTTAGCACTTTATTTGCATGCAAGCTGCCTGGGCAAAAAGTCTTGTGGGGCCTCATTTTAGAACCTTTTACTTCTCTATTTTATTTTTAGTGAGATTATTACTGTCTGTTATTTAGCCTTTTAACCAACATTTATTGTGCCATCATCTCACAGAAGGCCGTTGCTGTGCTCCTTGAAGGATACAAAGATATACGTGGTTTGATCCTGCCCTCAAAAAGAGGATGCTCTAGGTAATCTATCAAGCCTGATGTACCAGAGTATTTTCATGTTGCAGTCAGCTACAAATTACACCAATATAAAGAATAGATGCATTGTGTGAGTTACTGTGTGAGTTACTGTGCCATGTGATAATGGAGCTTAAATTGTAAATACAATCACTATTTCTGTAATTAATATGTTTATATAAGCAAAAAAAAAATCCTTCTTGCCTCCTTAGGTTTGAAGTACTTTAAAAATTTTTGCAGTTAATTCTTTGCCTGATACTTGATACTATACAGTACTGCTTCATTATCTATTCATCCATCTAGCTAGCTAATCTAGCTATTTCATCTCTCTATTTCTGTTTCTTTCACTTTACTCTGACACATTAAAATGCACAGTTTCTGGGCAAGCTGACATCTTTGAGTCTCTTGAGGGACAGCTCCTCGTTTGAGAGATCTTCTTGTTGCATGAAGGATTTACTCTTCCCACCCCAAGCTTTTCTACAGTTTTTCTTTTCAAGTAAATTTTATTGTTTATCCCTTCTTTTTCTATCTGATACCGTGCTTCTTACCCTTCTTTCCACATCCTGTCCTGTGCTACCTCCTTACTTTTTCATTAAGCATCCTCATTTTTATATGCAAAATTAAGTAACAAATGCAACTTCCAGAAATTCCTCCAGCATTCAGTTCCCCCACGGTAAATCTTTGTTCAGATCTCCAGCAAGTTGTAGTAAGATGAGTCGGAAAACCTTGGCTCCATTTTTAAATGGCTGCTCCTATGGGGCCTTGAGAATGGTTAGACTGTAAACCTTCCTGAGCTTCCTTCAGTTTATCTATAACACGTGGGCTAGATAATGACCCATGCTCCTTCCCACACTAACATTTCATTATTATATGTCAATTCATTTAACTGAAGAGAACTTGCCTCCATCTTAAAAAAGCAAAACAAAGAAATGAAAAATGAAGACTTAATCAAACTTTGGAAATTAGAGGTTTTAATGGTGGGACAGAGAGAGTGGGATGCTAGATAAAAATTAGCTTTTGGGAGATAAAAGAAAATAAACAGTGGCTATTCATAGGGCAAAACAAATATTTCAGAAGTAGCTATAAAGTACCTGCCTGCAAAAGCAAAATGTCATCTCTTGTGCTTGAGGAATCACTCAGGAGACAGGAGGGGAAAAGCCAGGTAAGAAATACCTCAAAAAGGGGTTCAGAGATGCATTTCAACTGCATTCCCCATGCCTGAGTCTTCCCAGTTCCTGGAGCAGGGTGCAGAGTGCACCTGGACCTGCATGTGGGCTCGACAGACACACAACCCCTGTTTTTTATCATCCCTGGGATGCCAGCCTTTTCGTTTGGAAATTGCTGAGGTGGTTTCTTCCTTTCTGCAGAAGAGAACCTCCCCTGCTCTTCTCCTAGGAGAAAAACCTGAGAACGCTACACTTTCTGATCCATCTTCTAATGTCCTGAGATTTTGCATACTCTTTGAGTTGATGAATCAGGTATCCGTGCCCCTGGCAGCCTCTACCGAACTTACTAGTTCTACTTCTAAGCCATCCTGAGGAAACTGATCACCCATCTTTTAAATGCATTTCATCAATTTCTTAATCTGTGCAGTTATTTTGGAACTAACTTACCATCAAGCCACCTTAATTATACCGTTCTTCTAAAGCAACCTGACCCACGTTAATGTGAACATTGTTAAGAAATAATTATACACACACATACACATATAACTTACATATGTAATTTTTGCGTTCCAGATTTCTTACTGTTAGTGTCTATTTAAAGCTTTTGAAAGAGACCCAGTCTTTTCTGGAAAATGTGTGAAAATAGATTTGGGACTGTTTTGTCATCTGCTGAATATTTTTCTCTTTCTCAGCTTTAATTCTAACCAACGTTCAAAGACCCCCTATGCAGTCATTGAAAACATGTTATTGGTAATGATTCTGTTTGATTGGAAATGGCCACAGGCTTGTACTCCCTCCCCTTTAAAGTCTTCCTTATAAATAATATATTGTGATTCGGCTAAGGTGGCTTAAACAGCTTTTCATTGTCAGCATTTTACTTAATGCACATGAACGTTTTCTGGCT
Source organism: Theropithecus gelada (assembly GCF_003255815.1). NCBI lineage: Eukaryota > Metazoa > Chordata > Mammalia > Primates > Cercopithecidae > Theropithecus > Theropithecus gelada. Next base: position 15,634,045 of record NC_037672.1, on the reverse strand, counting down.
GCTGTACAGTTGGCCAATGGTGAACTCCAGATACTCATTTGGATTTGAACAAATTCAAGGAACCTGATTCTGATGCTACAGTTTTCTTCTCATATTCCTTGCCTCCTGTTATTTTGCATGTATTAAAATATAAATGTATTTATTGAGGACCCAGCACCTGCCTGGGTCTGGTGCATACATAAATACCATTGAATTTCATCTTCGCTGTAATTCTACAAGTTTGGATTTATCATTGGTATTCAGAGGTAAGAACCTAAGACTCAGAAATGTTAGATCATTTGTCTTATGCCACACAGCAGGTGAGGGGATAAAACTGAATTCAGGAACAGGTTTCTACTGTAAACTCAGCGTTTGCCTCAACTAAGCTACATGCATTATTAATAGCATGTGACATGTTTTTAGGTGGCAATTCAGTAAATAGATTTAATAGGTACTTACTTTAGTGCTTATTAGGAAATTACTATTTTTCTGTTTAAGATAAAAGTATTATAATTAATGTTAAAAGAAAAATTTTTTATGAAATGTATATTTAAAGAAAACATTAAACAATTCAGTGGTTATGTGCACATAAAAATTATATATAAGTATATAATGGATATTTTATGTACTAATATATAAATATATGATATATACACATAATTTATATATACCCATTATATATACATATAATATATATACATAATATATATACACATACACATAAATGAGGACCAACCAAATGAGAACAAGCAATGGCTATTTATTTAGAGCTTGCTGTAGCAAGGGAGTCAGCCACTGTCACTTGCTTTTGGTAGACACTCAAAGGCAGGCAGAGGAGTAGGAAAACTTCGTAGTGGGAAAAAGGGAAGGCTTCAGATGTGTCCCTGAGAGAGGTCTTTGATCTGGGGACTCTTTAGAGGAGCTAATTAGGAGCAGGCCTGCAGTATGATTGCTTAGTGGTACGTATTTGGCATTCTCTGGTCGGTTCTAAGTAGAAACTGGGGACAAAAATTGGGGAAGCTGTCAGTTATTAATTAAAGCCTGGCCAATTTGGGCTGATTGTTACAGAAGCTATTGTTTAGCTTCCTGGATTGTTACTAGAGATAGCGGGATCTGGCTTCCTGCAAGTCTGATTTATGGCAGATTGCCTTCTTGGGTTGTTTATTGCAGATAAGGGGTTGGTTTCCTGGACAGGTAGATGCATGCTGTAGGTCAGAGTTCTACATTTGTGTATGGTCTGGCCATTGTCTGTTGACATATTCAATCTCTCTCTCTCTTTCTCTCTCTCTCTCCAATTATATATATATATATAAAATTTGGATATATAAAAATATATTTATATGTATATATTTATATATATAAATAATATATAAATATATTTTTATATATGTATAAACAATATATTTATATGTATGAATAATATTCATATAAATACAGATAATATATCGATTATATATATATCAATATATGTGTGTGTGTGTGTGAACTTTTGTATGCATACACATACAAGAGGTAGACAGCTATTTAGATATTTTATATACTAATGGATTAGCATGATTAATACCTCAGGTTCGTGTCAGTGAATAGGTGGGGCTAGCTTTAATATATTTATCCAAGGGAACTGTTCTGCTTCTTCTATACATGGACAAGCAGTTGCAAAAGAGAGAAGTGGATAAATCCTTATTAAAACTGAAGTTACTAGTTTCTGACACAGAGTAAATAGATCTCAGACTTTTCCTGTTTCCACCAATGACAAGGTATCTCCATCTGCAAATCATTTTATATTTCTGGACTTAACCTTCCTATGCTTTTAAAATAAAAATTCTAATACCTATCAGTTAACTAAATGACTAGAATAATGTGTATGTGCACTGGGGAGTACCTCCTAAGCACTCATCCTCCTCTTGGGAAAACTTCTCTCTGAATTGTTTAATTATTCATTTATTTAACATTTATTGAGTCTTAAGTAAATGCCAAAGTTTGCATAGGGTTTGGATTCAGATTTGGACACAGTATCTTCTCATTGTAATTTGGGCTTGCTAATCAATGAGATGAGGGTACCTGAAAAGTATTGACATGGCTTAGAAGGTACAGACTGTGAATATGGTTCTAGAAGGAGAATCTCACAGGTATCTGAACTTGATACTATAGATTTACCATGGCCCAGTTAAGGGCAACTTGAACTGGGGCTAGAGAGAAGCCTGAGATTAGCACTGGCTTCATTCACTCAACAAGCATGTTTCTGCCCAGCCCTGGAGGCACAGGTGAATGAGACGGGATTTATGACTTTGAGAAGTGCAGAGAGAGGCAGATGTTTAATAACACAACTATCTAGTTGCTACACTAAGGTGATTTTCCCTGTATCCAGGTGCCCACAAATCTTCCTGCATCCAACACACTCCTGTTACCCATTCTCCCTCTTAGTAATAGAACACAGATACCCAAATACGACAGCAAGACATGAACTTCACATTCTGTTGGTAGTTTCTTCAGAAATATAACAGACCTTGGGACAGAAAGCTGACCAGAGATGAACTTTGGGTTGTTAAACTAATGCTTCACATTTAAATTTATTGTTGTCATAACAAACCCCTTAAAAAGCACTTTCTATATTTGTATGACAAGAAGTTTTTTCCTTTATTCATTCATTTGCCTACACAGTGTTTGATTGGCTGCACTGTGCTAGGCACTGTTCTAGGCATTGAGGAGATGGCAGGAGATGAATTGATGAAAGATTCTAACTTTATGGCACTGTTGTTTGAATGAAGGAGAAATTGGCTCTATTGAAACATAGTTGTCCTATTCCAGGTGGTAGCAAGTGTCATTGACAAGAAGAGGTGGCAGCAGGAGGAGGAATCTGTGAGTGGAGTGTGTTGATTCTTACTGTAGGTGGTCAGTGAAGGGCTGTCTCATTCACAGGGATTTTAGCAGGGATCTAAAGCAAGTGTGAAAATGAGTCATGTGAATCTGAAGGACATTTCAGGCAAGAGGGCAAAAATCTCGGGTTTCTGAAAGTGGGGTCTTCTTGGCATGACAAGAAACATCCAGAAGGCCTGCGTGGCTCCAGGGAACTGTGGCAGGAGATAATAAGGTTAAAATCAAGAGAAGACAGTTTGGAGGTATAAGATGGGGTGAGTTCATGGGTGGCAGGGCCAAGGAAGTGATATGGTTTAAATATGTTCCCCAGTGTTCATGTGTTGGAAATTTAATCAATCCTCAGTGTAGCCATGTTGAGAGGGTGAGATCTTTAAGAGTTAATTAGGTCACAGGGGCTGTACCCTCACCAATGGATGAATGCTGTTATCATGAGAATGGGTCTGTTATCCTGGGAGTAGCGTTGTTCTAAAAGCGAGCTCTCTCACACTTGCCCTCCTGTCCCTCTTGCACTTCCATCTTCCGCCATGGGATGACTCTCACCAGGCGCCGGCACCACGTCCTTGGACTTCCCACCCTCCAGAATTGTGAGCTGAATAAAAGTCTGTTCTTTATTAATTACCCAGTCTGTGGTATTCTGTTATAGCAACAAAAACCAAAGACAGGGAACTAGGTTATCCTAATACCTTATTCTTTTTTATTTTATTTTATTTTTTTATTTTTATTTTATTTTATTTTATTTTATTTTATTTTATTTTATTTATTTATTTTTGAGATGGAGTCTCGCTCTGTCGCCCAGGCTGGAGTGCAGTGGTGCAATCTCCGCTCACTGCAAGCTCCGCCTCCCGGGTTTACGCCATTCTCCTGCCTCAGCCTCCCATGTAGCTGGGACTACAGGCGCCTGCCACCACGCCTGGCTAATTCTTTTTTTGTATTTTTAGTAGAGACGGGGTTTTACCAGGTTAGCCAGGATGGTCTCGATCTCCTGACCTCGTGATCCACCCATCTCGGCCTCCCAAAGTGCTGGGATTACAGGCGTGAGCCACCGCGCCTGGCCCCTAATACCTTATTCTTAAACATTCTTTCTCAAAAACTTTGTCATAATCAGGAAGTGTCTTACCTTCTGTGCAGCTTACATGCTATATTAAACACAGTACAGATGCTCCTTAACTAACTGTGGAGTTACATCCGGAAAACCCATCATAAGTTGAATATATTGTAAGCCAAAAATACATTTTCAATTTATAATATTTTCAACTTATGAGGGTTTATCTGTATATAACCCTGTCATATATTGAGGAGCATGCTAAATATATATTGCTTTCACACCATTGTAATGTCAAAAAATCATAAGTGGAACCATCATAAGGTGAGGACTGTCCAGGCCTTCTTGCTGTTTCTCATCATGCCAAACAGGGCCTACCCTCAGGACCTTGAGTTTTCTGTCCTCTTATAAACAAATACAGTATTTATTGATTACCTGTCATGTTACAGCTTCTTGGGTCACACAGAGATGAACAAACTATGGTCTTGATGTAGGAAAGTTGGCAATCAAGTAGATAAGAAAGACAGGATAAAGATTGTATGATGAGTGCTGACAGAAGAATTGAAGTCATACTCACCTCACTTAGGATATGATGGCATCTTTGCCTAGGGCACAAAGGAGATGACAGTTGATACACATCTTAAAGGATGAATATGTATTCAAATGGAATTTCCTTCTGAGGCTAGCCCTTTAAAAATATCTGCTTAACAGATATTTTGCTATATTGTAGAATCACAGAAAAAAGGAGCTAAAGGGTCCTGAGAGGTGTCCTGGGATGGCACCTAGTTCATCTCTCATGTTTTCCAGCTGAGATGCAGTGTAGCAGGTGGTTAAGTGTGGGTTGGAATGTCATTTGATCCCACTAATATGACCCTCCCCTGGGCAAGCTACTTTCTGTGCCTCACTTTTCTCATCTGTAAAGTGGGGTTACTAATGGTTCTTAGTTTATAAGGTTGTTGGAAGGATTCTCTGAAGTAAAATGCAAAAGTGCTTTTAGAAAAACAACCAAAATACATGGAAGAAAGCTTTCATGAAGTAGTAGCTGCTATTATGATAAGGACACTGAGGCCCAGAGAAGTTCCATAATTTGCCTACCATCTCTTAGGTAATTATTGACAGACCTGAATCTAGAACCCAGATTGTTCTACTTTCTAATCCAGTAGCCTCTCATGGACACATTTCATTTTGTCTTAAATTCGTTTATGGTATTTTAATTTTTTATTTAAACCAAATGAAAATGAATTTGAAACTTTTTTTTCTTTGCCGAGCTGTGGGTTGTGGCTTAGAAAGTGAATGATTCATACCTTATCTCTAGTTCTCTAAAATTCTTGGAAGCATTTCACAAACATCACTGTACTCTCTTTCGGCTTTAGATTATCTAGACTAATTGGCCTATGTTCAACCCTATCGAGAGAGTAACTGGGTAGTTTTCGTGTCAAGCAAGACAAGGAGGCTTCTTCTGTGGTTAGGATCAGATCAGTGTGAGTTTCCTTTATGAAGCAAAGTACTTTTCATCTGTTGACACCTCACAATTTAGGTTTGTTGCTTCATGTCCTATGGATACATTTGTGTGCAATAAGGTTGCCATTTTCTCCCTCAGTTTTTTTGTTGGGTGGTCTGAATTTTAGCGAGTCCAGGGGAAATTTTCGTTAAAAAAAAATGATGCTAATTTTAATGGACTCAGTTTAATTAATAATTCTAAAAAAGTAATATAGATATTAAAAGTGAAAGGGAGAACCAGAATTCTATCTAGGAAGTGAATACTTTTTAAGCCAAGAGCTACCTTTGCCTGATCATGGAGAAGGTGGGGACACAGAATTTAAAGACCAGAGACAAAATATGCTGGCCCTTATATTTTGGATTATCTGTCAATTTGCTTCAGTTATCAATGTGGATAACTAATAATTGACTCTGATTTAACTTGCATGTATTGTGTGCCTGTTTATAGATCTTTACAGTCACCCTCATGGGAGGCTATAAAAGGAAAGATAAGGTTCATTGATTTATTTCCAATTTTGCAAACAGTCCAAGCATACATTTACTCAGTCATTTAAGGACAGTTTTACCAACAGTTTAAAAATATGATGGAGACTAAATATGTAAATTGCCAGAGGACATAGTTTTGGAATGAGGGAGTTTATGGTTTGTCAACTTCAGCTAACATCCAATGCTGAATTTTTTTCTCTTACTTCCCTGTCAAGTGACTTGAACTTGGGCTTGCATATCCTTGACAGATGGAGAGCTTTCCATCTCTTGGATCAGCCTAGTCTATCTTTAGACTGCTCTTGTGCTTAGAAAATCTTTCTTGTATTGAGAAGGATCCTACTGCTTTATAGATTCTATCCATGAAATCAGATAATGATTTTAAAGATCTTGGTCCTTTGCTGCAACATGGTAATTCCTTAGTAAATGTTAATGACTATTAATATTACTATTATTGTCTTAGAAATAGTTGAAGTAGTGTTACATAAATATACCAACATTCATATTGCTTATTTATGGTTCATATGGTTAAAGCTTCCTAAGTAAGTTAATGGCAGCTGACAAAGTCAGTTGACCCAATTGACCTTGATGAGTTGAACATTGATGGTTGCCATGATGCCAGAAGATCAGAGCTGGCCTCTATCTCTGGACACAGAGATTTGTGTTTGAATTCAGGTGTATCAGTCAAGGTTCAACCAGGGAAACAAAACCAGTAGGAGACATATATTAGGAGAATTATTGCAAGGAATTGGTTTATGTGATTGTGGGGGCTGGCTTGGCAATCTGAAAATTGTTTGGCAGGCCAACGGGGATGAGCGAGCTGGAACTTTCAGGTATAAGCTGACACTGCAGTCCACAGGTGGAATTTCCTATTCCTCAGGGAAGCTTCAGTTCTGCTCTTAAGGCCTTTCAACTGATTTAACACTACCCGCCCCCACCAACCCCCACACCTCTTATTATCTAGGCTAATCGTTCTTAAAGTCAACTGATTATGAACTGAATCACATGTACAAGATACTTTTCAACATATACCTAGACTAGTGTTTGATTGAATTACTAGACATTAGAAAATAGCCATTTCACACATAAGATCAACCACCACATCAGGCTCCACTTTGGACTTTATATGACCATGAATGAGCTATTGAATCTCCCTTGGCTTAAGAGGGATTATAATAGTTGAAGTTTAATAAATTACAAGAAGATAAATATTTAAATTAGCTTTTGATTGGACCTAAAATAATCTCTAGGATCTGTACCTGGTTGGTTTTCACTTTAAGTTGTTTAGTGTCATTAGATTTCAGTTTCCTCATCTGTAAAATGAGCATAATAATAATAACTATCCAATAGTGTTGTTGTAAGAAGTGAAAGAGAGATTGAACTTAAAATTACTGGCAAGTCATGTAATATGTGATAACAAATAATGCATAATTATGGAATATAAACCAATACTTAGGAACACGTACTCTGGGTCAGACACTTATAAATGCATTACCTGGGTTACCTTGTTTAAGAGCTGCACCCTCTCAACCTGCTGCATTAGGGATTGTTTAAATTTCCAACACATGAACTTTGGGGTACGTATTTCAACCATATTGCTTCCTAAAATTTAGCTGAAATTACCGTGGGCCAGGAGCAAGAAAGGTAGGATTCTAGGACACTTTAGCATCTTCAAAAGGATGAATGGGAAGAACAAGTGACCATGACAAATATTTTCAAGTGATTTTTTGATGCTACAGAAGGCCTTCTCAAAGAATAAGGGTCAAAGGGATGGTCATTCTCTGTGATACTGACATAGTAAAAATGAAATTATTTTGATTGACTATACTGATCTTATGAATATATTCTGTCAAGCTAATGAGCTTATCATGGCTCTATGTACACACTTTCTTTAAAACAAACACACACACAAAAAACTCTCTATAGTTGATTATGTTTTCTGCTAAATTATTTTAGCCTTTACTGAAGGAGTAATCTACAACTTGAAGCTAATAAAGTGGCCACATAAGAATTGATTCAAACACTTGAATCATATTTATGTCAAGAAGAAAAAATATGGAAAATCAAGCAATTTATAAAAGTTGTTTAACAGCAGTTTGCCCACTGAGTAGAAAATGGGTTTTTTTTTCTTCTTTTGCATTTGGTCATAACTTTTCATGTTACAGGTTGTTTCTTCTTATATACCTATTTATTTTGAGTTTCAATTTGTCCAATTTGCTACAACATATAAATTTTAGATTCTGGAAATATGTAGAACAGGGCAGGAAAGTTTAATCTCTGTAAAATGTCACTGGGGAAAATAGTACAAGTGGTCTACAGATATTCTTTTCAGAACAATAGATACATGTTTGTCATTTATTGCTGCAGCATTTCCAAAAGAACATTCTGTGAGTATTATTTCCATGGAATGTCAATAGATAAAAATGCCATCCATGATCAAGTAAGATTGGGAAAGACTGATTTCTCTAAATTAAACTGGGTTATTTGATACAAATATTTCATACAGCTCTTATGTGAGGGTTTGTCATGAATCTCTAGGGTAGAAAGTACTCAGTGATTCTCAAATTGTTGATCATGACGCTCTCCTCTGATTTTTGGAGAAATATCTCAAGGAACAATGATCTTCAGGGCAAACTTTGAGAAATGACAGCACAATCCTTAGGTCAATGACTACAAATGTACAGGTTGGCTGACTCAATTTGTAGATCTCATTTTTGTCCATGTGGCTTAAAGATAGCAGCAGCAAGAGTAAAAGCCGTTAGAAGTTAAATTTTAGAGTCATTAAAAACTCAAACTCAGTATCATCTTGAAAAATATTTTAAACTGTTTTCATTTTTCTTGTCATTGCATTAGACTCAACATATTCAATGGATTGAAGAATATATATACATACATACATATCTGTGAAATTATGTAGGTTACATATATAATTATATATTATAATATTTTGCCTTTTAGGCTGGCAGTTCCTTTAGGACAGAACTCAAGTCTTACTTGTCTCTATGTCCCCAGCAGCTTATACAATACCCAGCACCCATTAGAAGCTGAATAAACCATTCTTTGGTGGGTTGAGTGAGTAAAGATGTAACACTATCAATACTCTACTGCCCCACCAATAAAATTCACTTTTATTTGCATTTTTAATGTACATGGATATCTTTTATTGATTTCCCCCTGGTATCTGCATTTTGAAAGATTTTTGTCTATTAAACTGTATTTATTACATAACAATTAACTTGTATTCCCATTATTTGCTATTGAAAAATAGAGCTTCTGATTACAAGAGAATAGTATTGCTATCATAGTGAGTTTCTAAAATAACTGCCTAAAGCAAAGAAACTTGCTATTTCAGTTAACATTGGCAGTCATATTTGGAGGAAAACTGATGGTTTAAGGAGATTTGAGCCTGGGAAGCCCCCATTACCACTTTCAGGAATATTTAAAGGGCACAAATGCATGGGGGAAATTTGGGCAAAATACCAAGGAATACAATCAGTCCAGCCAAGGGGGGTGTTTATCAGATTTGCATATAAGGAAACATAATAATAATTGCATATAAAGTTATCATATGGATTCATTGTTCACTTGCTGGTCCATGTGGCAGCTAAATGTTAATGCATTGAGACATACAGAAAACTTTTTGATATGATTATTAAGATTCTTAAAATGTAAGTTTTAATCATAGTTTGGGATCTTTTTTTTCTTCTCTGGGAAAACTTCTCAGCTAGTGTAAGCAAGTCAATGAATAATGACTCAATAGCAGCTATTTTCATTACCCACGACTTTTCTGGAATGCATCTAATATGCAGGAGGGGGTATGATTGGGGTTGGAGGCAGAATATGTTTTGTATTCAAAGTAACAATCCAGTTTTCTCCAGCTACTACCCAATTAACCAAGCCTGTTTTTTCTGACTTGCAGAATAACTAGAGTTATTGTTTCCCCTGCGGAGTCATCTTCTGTTCAACTATTTCTAGTTCCATTAAAAAGGAAACAGGAAAAGAGAGTGAAATAAATTTAGTCCTCATCATCATCATTATTATCATTATTATTTGCCATCAGCTTTGGCAAAAAGTGAAGAAACTAAAGCTACTATGGATGGATTTTATCTTCAGACTTCCCTTTTTCTGTGCTGACCTAACCATCTATCACTTTGAATAACTGAAAAACATCTAATATATGAAAGTCTTTTAAAAACTTTATCTGCACCATTACTTACTAGCATTTTTTCAAATTAATTTTAAATTAAATCTCGTTTTCTGTTTAACTTCATTTAAACCACCATATCCACTAAATCATGGCCTTGATAGAATAATACACATTAAAATAAATACATGAATATTAAAATTTAGTATGAATGTTTATCTGTACCTATACTAAATTACTGCATGTACTATAATGGCATGAGTGCCATGCTTTGTAAGGCTCTGTTCCATGGGGCGAAGGTGAAAGGATTCAATCCATGTTCTGAGAAATTCTAGGGTATGGGATGGGATGGGATGGGGAGAAATGCTTTAAGAAGAGGCCGGGGGGCTTTGGTTAGTCTTCAAGCCAGTTTTCATATTTTGTAATTTGGAGTTTATGTGGATAAAATTTCATTTGAGGAAAACAGTTCAAATTCTAACCCCCAAATTCTAGATTTAAAAACCACTGATCATTGGTGACAAAAGTTGATTTTATTCCCTAAGGCCTCATATACTAAAGCATTGCTACTTCAGGGTGTCACAAATAACACATTTTGTAAATAGCTCCCACATCTGAGCCTGGCTTTCAGAGCCTTCTACAAACCTCCTTCTCCAGGCTTAAAATACAGTTCCCTAAACAAGTTCACTTCATCCCAAATATTCTACGTAGTATTCTATGAATGTGGGCTTTGAGCCTGACCTTTGCTCACTGTATAAGTCCCTCTAGCTCTTTGAAGCTCCCATTCCTGGGTTTGCTTAAGGCCCACTATAGTGAGAAGCAAGAACCATTGTTGCAGGACAGCCTGAGCCATATTCCTCTTTGAAAACTTAAAGCTCCAAACATTTGCTGTACATCAAAAGGGTTTGTTCCTTCTTTCCTTTAAGAAAAAGATAGAAACACTTCTTTAGATTGTTGCTCTCAAGAAAGTCACACCAAGATCTGCATGAGCCTTACTTAGAAAGATAAACTTTGCATATTCCAGTAAATGGGGCATATAAGCCTAAGAAGTTCCTGGAAGAAATCTGTGTTTAGAAATTATGTTAGCTTGCTTTTAAATGCTGCTACTAAAAAACAAGAGGGACCCAGCTATAAACTCTGCCTTAAGTGAAATAAGAATATCATACTTGCCACTCAGTCTGCCTAGAAGAGCTTATAAAAAAGGTCTACAGCAGCAGCACCACCACTTCCATGCACACGTATTCCTTGTGGTCGACTCCTTCTTATGGGTTGAATACTAGTGACTTCCCACACACCAAAAAAATTAAGTTGAGGAGATCCTCTTAGTATGAGAAAGAGAGAGCAAAAGAGAGTGTATGAAAATGAAAGAGATTTCACAAGCAGATGGCTGAAATCCATGTGGTTGTGAAAGTCATGTAATGTTTTCACTTATTTGTGTTTCTGATGTTGTTTTCTTAATAGAGAAAAAATGGATAAGAGAATAACTCTCAGTCTTGTTTCACATCTCTGACCCTTAGTGTCTTGAATTTCTCTGTGTTATTGCTAGTTTTAATCAAAGCCTAAATTAGGCCTAATATGGAGAAGAGTCATTGCTAATTTTAGCAAGAAAAACATAGCAGAATCATGTTGACATCTATACTCCAGTGACCAGTATAGAACCTGAGACATTTCAAGCATTTATTCATTCAAAAAGCTGTGTTGAGTGCCTACTGTGCTGTTTGTTAATGAATTAATGATTAAAATCTGATAGTACCTATAATCTGCATAAGGTTGGCACTTTGTGTGGTTGTATTTGTATGGGAGGCAGCATGGAATCCTTGTTTGAGTGTGTACTAGAGGCATTCTGCCTCCTGGTTTAATAGCTGGGTAATGTGGGCCAGTTAGTCAACCTCTCAGTTTCCTCATTGGTAAAATGCATACAATACAAGCCTTTATCACATTGGGCTATTGTGTGGGTTAAGCATGACAACGCACATGAAGCACTTAGAAACAAGCTGGTCACATATTACATCTCACTAAATACTAGCTATTTGTTAATAAGTTGACTGTGCCCCTCAAAAAAGATATGCCCAAGTCCTAACCCGTAGTATTTGAAAATAGGGTCTTTGCAGGTGTAAAGTTCTCAAGATGAGATCATCCTGGATTTAAGGTGACCCTAAATCCAATGACTGATGTCCCCAGAAGAGAAAGGAGAGGATGTTGTGTGGCATGAAGGGGAAGACCACGAGAAAGCCAAGTGAAGACAGAGACAGACATTAGGGTGATGTGTCTATAGGCCCAGGAACACCAAGGGTTACCAGCAGCCACCAGAAGTTAGGAGAACAGCGTGGAACAGATGCTCTCTCAGAGCTTCCAGATGAAATCAATCCAGTCAAAATTTTTATTTCTGTCCTCTACAACTGTAAGATAATATATTTCTGTTAAGTCACCCCATTTGTAATAATATGTGATAGCAGACAGGAAACTACCAGGTTGGGCTGTTTCCTAGACTCAAGTAGAAGAGAAGGACTTTAAAGATAGAAGAGACCTTGGAAGCCACCTGTTCTAGTGTCTCATTTTTTTCCCAGAGGGGTGATAGAGCTTGCCCAAAGCTAGACAGAGAGTTGTCATGGCAGTACAAGCACCTGAAGTACAAAAAAGACCTCCAGGGAACCATGCCAGGCCACTGTCCCCAAGTAAGCTGTAGCTGGCCAGGCCAGCTGAAGCCAGTGGAGTAGGATTCCTCACATCCAGCTAGCTGAGTTGAGCAGGTATGTACTGCTCACCTGTGCATTTCTTGAACAAGTAAAATTCTTGCTGAAGAAGCACAGCAAACACATGCTTACTACTTTCCAATGTCATCTTCCAAGCAAAACAGTACCCTCATTTGAATGAAGGTTTAAAAAAACCCTCCAGTTTCTTAGAATAAACTTCTTAGCAGGGAACTGTTATTAGATGCCTTTCTGGTTCCTGCTCAGAGGAGGCCAGTTTCCACCCAACAACTTTTTTTGTGGCTATTTCTGGCTACTTGTCAGAAGGAAGCTGTTAATGCTTTTAAAATATCTTCTCGCTGGTGAATGAGCCCTACCTGCTCTTAATATCTCTCTGGCTAGTGTCCTTGACCTAACGTTTGTCATTTCTGATGATCTCAGACAGAAATAATCTATCAATGGACATCCACACAGAATGCAATGCTAAAGCTGGAATCAACTTGCTCTAGCCAGAGTCTATTGCTAGAAAAGAAACAATGTGAACGTTTTCTCTCAGGTAGATCAAGATGGTCTATGAGAATGTCATGGAATAGAGGATTGTCTAACACTAGAGTGAATTTCCAGGGCAGCCTATGAAATCCATCCCTCCTCTTGTTCCACTAGCTCTAGAAATGGCTTCTATTGTGTGTCCTTCAGAAAATTTCTCAACCTCTCTGTGCCCCCAGCAGGGTTTTCTACTACGTAAAACATAGAAAATAATTATCCCAACCTAATAAAGCTTTTAAAATGAAGACTATACAATGATTCACAGTAGGTACATAACAACATCTGGCACATAATGGTTACTCAATTGAGGTTAGCAATCTCCATTGTCCTTACTTGTAATCCTAGAATCCTTTTGGCCACCCACCCTCAAATCATTTAGGTTCCCAAGTTCTGCTGATGCTACTTCCTATTGTTAGTTCACATCATTTCCTTTCGTTTCTTATCTGCTCTTAAAAAAAAAAAAAAAAAAAAAAAAAAGCTTTACTATTTATTTTACGCATATCGTAAAATTCGCCAATTGCTGTTAAGTGTACAATTAAATAAAATTTTTTAGTATATTTACAGAGTTATGTAACTGGCACCACAATTCGGTTTTAGAATACTTCCATCACTCCAATAAGACCCAGAGTGCCCATTTGCATTGTTAATTTCTACTTCTAGCCCAAGGCAACCATTAATGTACTTTCTATGTCTATAGATTTTCTTTCTTCTGGACACTTTCTATGAATGAAATCATATTGTGTTTCTGGCTTCTTTTACTTAACTAATATATTTGAGATTCATCCATGTTGTAGCATGTATCATTACTTCACACTTTTCTATTGCCAAATTAGTATTCCTTTGTGTGGTCATACCACAATTTATTTATTTGTTCAGCTATTATGAACATTTGGGTTATGCCCACTTTTTGGCAATTATAAATAATGCTGCTGTAAACATCAGTGTATAAGTCTTTATAGAAGTATGTTTTTATTGTTCTTGAAGAAATATCTAAGAGTAGAATTATTGGATCATATGATAGTTTGATGTATAACATTTTGAGGAGCTTCCGAAATGTTCTCCAAAGCAGCTGCACCATTTTACATTCTCACTAGCAATGTATGAGGGTTCTATTTTCTCCACATTCACTCCAACCCTTATGATTGTCTGATTATAGCCATCCTAGTGTGTATGAAGTAGTATCTCACTGAAGTTTTGATTTGCAGTTCCCTAGTGACTAATGATGTGGAGCATTTTTTTTCAGGTGCTTTTTTGCCATTTGTGTAAATTTCTTGTCTTTTTTTTTTTTTTCTTTTTTTTTTCTTTTTTTTTACAGAGTCTCACTCTGTCACCCAGGCTGGAGCGCAGTGGCGCAATCTTGACTCACTATAACCTCCGACTCCTGGGTTCAAGCGATTCCCCTGCCTCAGCCTCCCAAGTAGCCGGGACTGCAGGCGCCCGCCACCATGCCTAGCTAATTTTCGCATTTTTAGTAGAAACGGGGTTTCACCATGTTGGCCAGGCTGGTCTTGAACTCCTGACCTCGTGATCCACCTGCCTCGGCCTCCCAAAGTGCTGGGATTACAGGCTTGAGCCATGTATAGCTTTCTTCACTGGAGAAATGTATACTGAATGCTTTGCCCATTTATAAATTGAGTTGTCTTTTTATTGACTTAGAGTTCTTTATATATTCTGGATACAATTCCCTTACTGGATATGTGATTCTAAAATATTTTCTCCAAGTGCGTGGACTGTCTTTTCATTTCCTTCAGGATCTCTTTTGAAGCACAATTTTAAAAAATTTTTGATGAAGTCCAAATTGTTAATTTTTTCCTTTTATGGACTGTGCTTCTGTGATCATATTTATGAAATCTTTGCATAACCTAAGGCCTATGTTATCTTCTAAAAGTTCTATTATTTTAGGTTTCTGATCCACTTTAAGTTTATCATTACATTTGGTGTAAGATAGGGATTCAGATTTGTTCTTTTGCATGTGGACAGCCAGTTATCTCAGCACCATTTGCTAAAAAGACTATTCTTTTGCTATTGATGTGTCTTGACACTTTTGTCTAAAATCAATTGATTGTAAATGAAAGGGTTTATTTCTGTACTTTGAATTCTATTCCATTGATCTACATGTCTATCCTTATGTTGGAACCGTACTGTCTTTATTACTATTGCTTTGCAGTAATTTTTGAAATCAGGTCCTTAACTGGTCTCCTGGATTACTAACCCATCATCCTAACTGGTCCCCTGCCTCCACTCTTTGCCCTTTGCAGTTCATTCTATGCACAGCATCTAGGGAGACCTTGTTAAAACCCAGATCAGACTTGTCATCCCTGTGTAAAGCCTTTCATTTGCCCCAGCCTTAATACAAAGTCTAATTTTACCTTACCAATCTTGTCCCTGCCAACACAATCATCCTCATTTTTTCCCATCTTCACTTCTTTCTTCATTCATCCCAGCATGACTGAGCTACCCAAGTTGCCCAGTGGTGCCACATTCTTTACCTTCTTCAAGCACCAGAGAGCCCAGCACAGTGTCCTGCGGCCAAGCTCAGTGCCTGGCGCAAAGTAGGTCTCCACCACATAAGGCTGAACAAACCATAATGCTGTGATTTTTCCCTAAACACCATTTTGCTCTTCTTTTTAACCTGGTTAACTCCTATCTGTTTTCTCTGACCAAATCCTCTCCTATTATCATGCACTTTAAGTGCCCTAGAAATACTTTTGCTGTATTACATCAGAGTGATAGGTTTTCATGATTATCCATCCCCGTAGATTGTAAGAGTGTCAGCATTGGCCTTTATGATGCCTGATACTCAATAGCATTGTTGAAGGGATGGATGGATTAATGTATGTTTTGAAATTTCATAAAAAGCCAAGAATACCTTAGATTTGTGGGATGTAGATCATTGCTGATTGCAGTAAAATTGTTTCCCAGCCATAGGCAATAAGGGCAGAGCCAATTGCCTTTTGGCACTTGAGCCCATCATCTCCACCCACATCTTTGCATCTTTCCCTGTTGACTCAATGTAGTATTGGGAGATGGTTCAGGGCAGTAAACAGTGGGCTAGAATTGATGAGAATGGAAAAGTTAAAAAAGGACAACCCTTGGCATAACAATAAAGCTCAGTCTAAATATTGTTTAAGGGTAGGTTTCTGAGTTGGATGCCCCTGTGAAAATCAAATTCATATCCTTAGAGACACACTTGGGTTTTTTTTGTATTTTCTTAAATAAAACCTCCCTGTTGACTACACAGGGGTGGCTTTCTCAGGTTGCTTTCTACTTCGGGAGTCTATTTTATTCCATCTCAATAGCTATTATTTGTCTTTTATTCCACCTTCTGGGGTCCTGCCCACAAATAAATAGCTTCAGATTCCTCGGGAAGCCTGGATCCTCCACAAACTCTCAGTAATTTTCACATCATTATGTTACTGACAAGGCCAACTCCAGGAAGAATGATTTGACTGTCAGATGCCAGAATCTGAATGAAAACACTCCACTTTTTAAAGCTGTCAGTTGATTTGACTGTCAAACAAGGCATTTTTCTAGTATTTTTCAGACTGAATGTATTCATGGCCATCCCTTCTTTTCCTCACAGGCCAGGAGAGAACATGTGGAGAACAAAATATCTAATCCCACCCTGCTGTTTTCAGCTGATTTGGCGAGTGTGGGAGTGTCTTGAGTTTTATTTATAAAGGCAGAAATATTTTTAAAAGTTATTCTTCTTCCCATCCCATCAGTCTCCACTTTAAACTCTCTGTTTATATGTATGAATATATCCCAAAGGATTTAAGCTACATATTACACATAAATGGCAAATTTGATAGTATATATGCCAAAGGATTTAAGCTATAAATTATCAAGAATTTAAAAGAGGCTTAGGGCTCCTAATCTCAAATGGCCTCTCTTACTTCTTCCTTAATATGCTTGTATAGATCCAGGTCACACAGCCATATATCTCTAGGGGTGTATGGATGCGTAAAATTGACCAAGTAGGGAATTTGGTGAACTGGAGAGTTCATGCCCCATTTAAATGCATCAGCCCCAAAAAGTTGCAGGTGATATTCCCTCTGGAATTATTCTCACTTATACAATTTCAAGATCCTCTGATATTTCAGAAAAAATTGAAAATTCTTCTGAATTCTTCAATTTAGCAGAAGTTGAAATCTTTTTTTTTTTTTTTTAAATTTATTTATTATTATTATACTGTAAGTTGTAGGGTACATGTGCATAACGTGCAGGTTTGTTACATATGTATACTTGTGCCTTGTTGGTGTGCTGCACCCATCAACTCGTCATTTACATCAGGTATAACTCCCAATGCAATCCCTCCCCCCGCCCCCCTCCCCATGATAGGCCCCGGTGTGTGATGTTCCCCTTCCCGAGTCCAAG